>NW_005871048.1:49106079-49110739 GCF_000147115.1 Myotis lucifugus | reverse complement strand
CTGGGGGTTGGATTAGCAATCTCCAGTACAGTGACTAAGATTGGGGGTAGGGGGGTCATCATGACTGTCATTTAAATATATATTAGTGACAGAGCAGGGTCAGAGGTCAGGGGTGGGATGGGGCCTCTGGCCACTGTCACCATGTGCAGGTGTTGGCAAGTCCAAGCACCCACTCCCCCCAATAAAGCTCACTTTTCTGGAACCGGAAAAGGAAGGCACTGTTACGTTTCTGAGGAGTCCCTGGGGTTGTCAAAACCCTTTACTCATTAACTCAATAATGCTGAGAATGTTCGGATGGCCAAGGTGCCCTCAGCCCCAGGCTGGACTGAGTCTTGCCCCACATCCTGCATTTTGGGGCCTGGGGGCCTGAGAGGAGTGTATCCTGGCCCAGCACCGCACCCCCCCTCCCCGCCTTCTGGGGTGTTCCCCACAGGAGACCCTGACTCATGGCCAGCCACCCAGGGACAGGATGGGCTCTTTTCTCCACTCTGACCTCCTGACCACCAGCTCAGCGTCAGGAAACCCCCCACCCCAGCCAGGAGCTCCAGCTGGCACAGGGGGAGGAGAACAAGGGGCTTTGTCTTTGAGAACCCCACCAGGCTGCCCATGTGAGGGGCACCTCCAGTGGGCTTTCCATTTATATCTCTGGTTTTCTCAATGATCTGAGAATTCGTTTTCATGTTAATGCGCTGGATGTAAATCAAAAGAGCAGTGTGCCTTCCCCAGCCGGTGCCAGCATCTTGCTAAGGGTGTGGTGTGCCGTCTGTAATCCTGAATTGTGCTTGTGGCCCGCGGCTAACACAGAACTGAGTAATATTTCTCAGGTAGACCTGATGTGGCACAGTTGTGTTTGCTCTGTTCTTGGCGGAGGCCTGGCCCCTGACCCACATCTCTAGTGGCCACCATCAGGGGACCAGTGCTCAGGGCAGGCAGCCCTTGGGTTAAGTGGGTCCATCATACCACCCAGCCACCTGCGAGAGCCTGAGGGGCCTCGTTTATCTGTTTTCAGCTTAAATCTATGTTATGAGGCCTCAGTGCCTGACTGTGGGAAGTTAAACAAGATACTCTTCCTGGGAAGAAGGTTCTCCTGCTTCTTAATGTCCCCCTTGGGATAACACCCTGTGCCTCCATCAAGGGGAGCAGGGGAGGGCCTGAGCTCCCTGGACAGCCTGGCTCTGAGCCTATCCTCCTGCCATGAAAGCCACTCAGGTAGCCCATGGGTGGGCTCAGGAAGGATGCCTGCGCATTCCATGGTGAAGGTGTGTTCATGCCGATAAAAAAATTTAAAAAAAAAAAAAAAGGTGTGTGCATGCCATAGTAGGTGTTCAGCATGCCATGGTAGGTGTGTGCATGCCGTGGTAGGTGTGTGCATGCCGTGGTAGGTGTGTGCATGCCATGATAGGTGTGTGCATGCCGTGGTAGGTGTGTACATGCCGTGGTAGTTGTATGCATGCCGTGGTAGGTGTGTGCATGCCGTGGTAGTTGTATGCGTGCCGTGGTAGGTGTGTGCATGCCGTGGTAGTTGTGTGCATGCCGTGGTAGGTGTGTGCATGCCGTGGTAGTTGTGTGCATGCCGTGGTAGGTGTGTGCATGCCGTGGTAGATGTGTGTATGCCGTGGTAGGTGTGTGCATGCCATGGTAGGTGTGTGCATGCCGTGGTAGGTGTGTGCATGTCATGGTAGGTGTGTGCATGTCATGGTAGGTGTGTGCATGCCGTGGTAGGTGTGTGCATGCCGTGGTAGTTGTATGCATACCGTGGTAGGTGTGTGCATGCCGTGGTAGGTGTGTGCATGCCGTGGTAGGTATGTACATGCCGTGGTAGTTGTATGCGTGCTGTGGTAGGTGTGTGCATGCCGTGGTAGGTATGTACATGCCATGGTAGTTGTGTGCATGCCGTGGTAGGTGTGTGCATGCCGTGGTAGGTATGTACATGCCGTGGTAGTTGTGTGCATGCCGTGGTAGGTGTGTGCATGCCGTGGTAAGTATGTACATGCCGTGGTAGTTGTGTGCATGCCGTGGTAGGTGTGTGCATGCTGTGGTGAGGGCATGTGTAAGCCATGCTGTGGGGGGTATGGAGTGGAAGATCCCTCCTTCCTATTACCCAACCAAAAAATTAAAACCAAAGAAAATAAGTGACAGCTTTTCCCTTTTGCTTTCATGGGGCTTGGGTAGAAGCACTCAATGCACGTTCCTTGCAGGAGTCTGATTTTTATCTTTACAACAGCCCAGAAAAGTCTAGACTGTCTATTATTTTACAATGAGGAAACCAAGTCTAAAAGAGATAAAACACTAATAATAACTTGTAGTAAGAGCCAAGACAGGTCCCTTCTACAGAAAGTCGTCCAATGTGCAGGAATGCGACTCTGACCCCCCCTCAACCCCCCTCCCCCTCCCGCCCCGTAGGTGCGGCTCCATGAGGGCACCTGCAGCTGAGGGCAGGGGAAAGCTCTCAGCCAGGCCATTCAGCAGGGCCTGCCCTTGGCTCCTGACTCTTCTGCCTTTGAGGTGCACAGTGGGATGTGGTGACACAAAAGGTGTCTTGGTTCTCTGTGTTTGCCTCCAGGAGCTTTGGTCTGCATTTGCCTCAGTTGAGCTTTCTAGAGACTCGGTGCCCCTGCGGGACCTCTGGGCTGGCGGTGTCTCATGGTCCTCTCACCCCGGGGAGCCCTTTGTCCTCGGGCTGTGCTGCATCAGTATAAAAAATCAATAGCCCCATTGCTTCCTGCTGCTCTGTGGCCTGTGACAAAGTCCTGTCTTCCGTGGAGCACCCTGATAGTGGAACCGTGGAACCGTGGGGACATGGCAGCCACATGAGCAGGCACAGCCTTTGTTAATGATGCCATGGGACATTGTTCACACATTGTGTCTGCAGGAAGATGTCCTCAGAGGAAGTGGCCTTGCTGGGATTTTTTATATGAAACTTAAAGGTTAATGAAATCCAAACTCTCCCCTGTTCAGAGCGTCTGTGTACCAAATCCTTGTAGCCTTTTTGGGGGTCCCTCCCATCCCCCCAACCTCATGCCAAAGTGAAGTGTCTGCATCTTTGCTTCAGTTGACTTTACAATGAATTTGATGGTTAGAGTCAATCCCCAGACCTCCAGCCAACCACAACCCCAAACTGAGGGTGAGATTTTTCTCCTCTCACAGCGGCTTCCGGTGAAGTAATGAACCTTTTATGTTCTTGAAACTCAAAGCCTTGATAAAAACCACACCTCTGATTTGCCCAGCCAAGCAGGCCGTCAGCTCCCTCATTCTGTGAGAGGGGGGCCACTGCATGTGCTCTTCCATGTCCCTTTCTCATCTTGTTCAGGAAAAGGGAGCTCATGTGGTGCTGGTCCAGATCTGCGGGACTCTGATGTGACATCCTCCATCTGTCTTCTCTGCTTTTCCCGGTGCGCCCATCACACGAGCTCAATGAGTCATTTGTTGAACAAGGTCTCGGTGACAGGATCACCAGCTACCTGCTGAAGTTGTGTCCCATGTGTCGTCAGCTTGATTCATGAGTGGGCTCTGCCTTCCCTCTTCTGGGGTCCTGGCCAGCCCCGACCTCCACCCAGCTCACCCCCACCTCCAGGTGCTGCTTTTAAGGACTTTCCCCCTCCTCCGACCAAATTTACCTCCCCTGGACCCTCAGCTTATCTCACACCTGTTCCAGTTTCACTTAAAGATAGTGAAGCTATCTTCAGATCAGTAGAAATCATCCAATCTGAAGAACTTATCTAATCTGTAGATGTGTATAGTTCACTAAACTGGGGGCATTTGGTCATTGTTTCTTTAGATTTTTTTTCTACCCCATCCTTTCTCTCCTTTTTTCCTGGGACTCCCATTACTCATAAATGGACCTTTTGCCATTGTCCCACAGGCCACGGAGGCTCTTCGTTTTGCAATCTTCCTTCTCTTTGTCCTTCAGATTGGATAATTTCTATTGATGGATCTTCAAGTTCACCATCTCTTCTGTCATCTCTGTCTGCTGTTAAAAGCCTGTCTATTGGATTTTTCATTCAGATATTGAATTCTTCAAATCTAGAACTGCTATTTGGTTCTTTTAGATATCATTCATTTCAAGGGTCAGTTGACTACAACCCATGGGTTGGTCACCTAATTTTGTGAATATAGTTATATTGGGATACAACTGTGTGTTATGGCTATTTTTTGTGCTAAATGGTGGAGTTGAGTAGTTGCAAAACAGACTGTATAGCCCACAAGCGTAAATGATTTACCATCTGTTGCTTTTTTGCCTTTTATTTCACCCATCCCCCACTCTCCTGTCCTTTGGTAACTATTGGCTTGTTCTCTATAGCCATAGATCTGCTTCTTTTTTTTTTTTTCAGATTCCATATATAAGTGAAATCATATGGCATTTTGCTTTGTCTGTCTAATTATTTCACTTAGCACAACACCCTCTAGGTGTATCCAAGTTATTGCAAATGCCAAGATTTCACTTTTTGTATAGCTGACTATATATATATATACAATATTCCATTATATACACACACACACACACACACACACACACACACACACATACATACCACATCTTCTTTATCCATTTATCTATTGATAGGACATCTAGGTAGCTTCCATATCTTGGCTTTTACTAGAATGTAACAATGAAACATAGGGATGCATATATCTTTTTCAAATTAGAATTTTTTGTTTT
>NW_005871048.1:49051436-49105172 GCF_000147115.1 Myotis lucifugus | reverse complement strand
ATTTAATTTTCTCATATAGGCATTCAAAGACGAATGGGTGTCCTATTCAAAAAGGGTTATAATCCCATATTGGGGTTTATTGTGGATTTTTTTTTTAATTAGAGCGGGATTCCTATTTTTTGGGTACGGTCATCTTCATTTACCATCCCCCCGAGAGAGCAGAGGTTTCTCTTTTTTTCTATTCTTGCCCAAATCTTGTTGTTTGTTGATTTATTGATGATAGTCATTCTGACAGGTGTGAGGTTATTTCATTGTGGGTGTTTTTTGTTGTTAATCCTCACTTGAAGATATTTTTTCCATTGATTTTTAGAGAGGGAGCATGAGAGAGAAACACCAATGTAAAAGAGATACATGGTTTGGGTGCCTTCTGCACAGGCCCCAATGGAGACTGGAGATGGAACCTGCAACCCAGGCACATGCCCTTGATGGGGAATAGAACCCACGACCCTTCAGGGAGCAGGCCAATGCTCCAACCACTGAGCATACTGGCCAGGGCTCATTGTGGTTTTGATTTACATTTTTCTGGTGAGTAGTGATGTTGAGCATCTTTTCATATGTCTATTGGCCATATACTCTGGAGAAATATCTATTCAGGTTTTCTGCCCATTTTTTAAACAGATTTTTTTTTTTTGGTGTTGAGTGGTATGAGTTCTTTATATACAGTATTTTGGATAGTAACCCCTTATCGGATGTATCATTGGTGAATATCTTCTCCAATTTGGTAGGTTGTCTTTTGTTTTGTTGATGGGTTCCTTCACTGTGCAGAACTCTTTAGTTTGAGTAAGTCCCATTTTTAATTTTTTTTTGTTTCCCTTGCCCGAGGAGACATATCAAAAAAAAAAAAATATTGCTAAGACAGATATCAAAGAGTTTGCTGCCTATGTTTTTTTCTAGGAGTTTTATGGTTTCAAGTCTTACATTTAAATCTTTAATCCATTTTGTGTTTATTTTTTATATATAATATAGAACGTGGTTCAGTTTCTTTCTTTGCATGTATCTGTCTAGTTTTCCCAGCACCACTTATTAAAGAAATGGTCTTTACTCCATTGTATTTCCTTGCCTGCTTTGTAATAGGTTAATGGAACATATAAATGAGGAGTTATTTCTGGGCTCTTTATTCTGTTCCATTGATCTATATATCTGCTTTTATGCCAGTTCCATATTGCTTTAATTATTGTAGATTTGTAATATAATTTGAAATTTGGGAGCTTGATACTTAACTTGGTTCTTTCTGAGTGTTTCTTTGGCCATGTGGGGTCTTTTGTGATTTCATGTAAATTTTAGGATTACTTGTTCTAATTCTCAGATAATGCTATTGTTGTTGTTTTTTAAATCCTCACCTGAGTATATGTTTGTTTTGAGAGAGAGAGAGAGAGAGAGAGAGAGAGAGACATCGATGTGAGAGCAAAACATCCATTGGCTGCCCTCCACGTGTGCCCCAACAGGGGATCAAACCCAAATCCTAGGTATGGGCCTTGACCTGGAATCGAAGCCCCCAAACCTTTTTGGTATATGGCAGGGGCACCATTGGTATTTTAATAGAGATTGCATTGAATCTGTATATTGCTTTAAGTATTTAGGACATTTTAACAATATTAATCCTGTCAATTATTGAGCCAGGTATAGACTTCCATTTATTTTGTATCCTCTTTAATTTTGTTCTTCAGTATCTTATAGTTTTCAGAGTATAGGTCTTTCACCTCTTCAGTTAAATTTATTCCTAGGTATTTATGCTTTTTTTCATTTTTTTACATTTAAATTCTTTATTGTTTAAAGTATTACATGAGTCTCCTTTTCCCCCCATTGACCTCTCCCTGGCTGCTCCTACCCCCCAGCACATGCCCTTACCCCCTACTGTCTGTGTCCATTGGTTATGCTCATATGCATGCATACAAGTCCTTTGGTTGGTCTCTTATCCCCTCACCCCCCCGCCTTCCCTCAGAGATTGGACAGTCTGTTTAATGCTCCTATGTCTCTGGTTCTATTTTTGTTTATCAGTTTATGTTATTCACTAGAGGCCTGGTGCACGAAATTTGTGCACTGGAGGGGTGTCCCTCAGCCCAGCCTGCACCCTCTCCAATCTAGGACCCCTTGGAAGATGTCCAACTCACAATCCAGGACTACTGGCTTCTAACCACTTGCCTTTCTGCCTGCCTAATTGCCCCTAACCACTTTTGCCTGCCAGCCTGTTCACCCCCTAACTGCTCCCCTGCCAGCCCAATCGCCCCCAACTGCCCTCCCCTGCCGACCTGATCTTGCCCCCAATTGCCCTCCCCTGCCAGCCTGGTCACCCTGGTGGAAGCCGGAGCAGCAGCTGGGACCCGCCCCCCGGTGGGTCATTTGAAAATAATTAGAGTTTTACTTCTTCCTTTCCAATTTGGATGCCTTTTACTTCTTTTTTGATTGCTCTGATTTTCATTATTTCCCTCCTGCTGTTTACTTTGGGTTTTGTTTGTTCTTCTTTTTCTACTTTCTTTAGGTTTAAAGTTATTTGTTATTTTTTGGAATTTGTCCTGCTTTTTGAGATAGGCCTATACAGTATTAACTTCCTTCTTAGAACTACTTTTACTACATACCATAAAATTTGGAAAATTGTATTTTCATTTGTCTCAAGGTAGCTTTCACTTCCTGCTTGCTTTCCCTTTTGATCCATTGATTGTTGGTATCCTAGCAAGTTGTTTGGCCTCCGCGTATTTGTGTTTTTTCTAGTTTTCTTCCTGTAGTTGATTTATAGTTTCATGTTATTGTGGTCCGGAAAGATGCTTGATATGACTTCAGTCTGCTTGAATTTATTGAGGCTTGTTTGTGGCCTAATATATAATCTATCCTGGAGAATGTTCCATGTGCACTTTAAAAAATGTGTATTTTATAGTTTTTTAATGAAATGTTCTATAAATGTCTTTTAAGTTGATCTAGTCTAATGTGGACATTTAGGGCCATTGTTTACTTATTAATTTTCTGTCTGGATGATCTGTCCACTGATGTGCATGGGTTATTAAAATCCCCTACTGTTCTTGTATTAGTGTGAATTTCTTCCTTTATGTCTACTAATACTTGCTTTATATATTTAGGTGCTTCTCTGTAGGGTGCATAGATATTTATGATTATTATATCCTCTACTTGGATTGATCCTTTTATAATTAGGTAATGTCCGTCTTTTTCTATCCCTTCACTTTCATTCTGTGTGTGTCTTTCCATTTGAAGTGAGTGTCTTGTAGACAGCATATAAATGGGTCATTATTTTAAATCCATTCAGCCAGTCTATGTCTTTTAATCAGCACATTTAATTTATCTACATTTAAAGTAATTATTAAGTATGTACTTACTGCCATTTTGTTAGTTGTTGTTTTTTTAATATTTTTATCGATTTTTTTTTTTTTTTTAGAGAGAGAGAGAGAGAGGAAGAGGGAGAGAGAGACAAATATCAATGTAAAAGATTGGTTACCTCCCATATGCACCCCACTGGGGACCAAATCTACAACCTGGGAATGTGCCCTGACTGGGAATTGAACCAGTGACCTTTTGGTGTCAGGGACGACACTCAACCAATTGAGCCACACCGGCCAGGGCACCATTTTGTTAATTGTTTGGGGTTATTTTTGTAGTTCTCTGTTCTTTTCTTCTCTTCAAATCTTCCCCTGTGGTTTCCTGGTTATCTTTGGTGTTTTGTTTTGGTTTCGCATGTGGCAGTAAAAGTACTACATTTTTACTCCCCCATCTATGCTTTATGCTTTTGATATCGTATTTTAGATCTTTTTGTTTTGTGAATCTCCTAACTACTTATTGTAGTTTGAGTTGAATTTTGGTACTTTTGTCTTTATAGTAGATATTTTTAATATCTGATTCTCTGTACTTATTAAATATTTGGCTTTATCTGTGAGATTTTTTTCTTTCTTGTATTTCTTATTTCTGATTATAGCATTTCCTTTTCTGCTTAAAGAATACTCTTTACCATTTCTTACAAAGCTGGTTTAATGGTAAGGAACTCCTTTAGCTTTTGTTTGTCCGGGAAACTCTTTATCTCTCCTTCAATTCTGAATGATAACCTTGCTGGGTAAATTATTCTAGGTTGTAGGTTCCTTTTGTGTTACTCCCTTCTGGCCTATAACTGTTGCTTCTGAGAAATCAACTGATAGCCTGTAGTTTCCTTTGTGCATACTAGTCATTTTTCTCTTGCTGCCTTCAAAATTATCTCTTTATTTTTAACTTTTGCCATTTTAATGACAATATGTCTTAGTGTGGGTCTCTTTGCTTTCATTTTGTTCGGAACTCACTGTGCTTCCTAGACCTGGATTTCTGTTTCTTTCCCTAAGTTAAGAAAGTTTTCAGCTATCTATTTCTTTAAATAAAGCTTCTGTTCCTTTTTTTCTTCTCCTTCTGGGTTCCCTATAATGCAAATGTTTGCACACTTGATGCTATCTCTGAGGTCCCTTAAACTACCCTAATTTTTAAAAATTCTCTTTTCTTGTTGCTATTCTGACTGGTTGGTTTCACTGGTCTGTCTTCCAGGTTGCTGATTTGTTCTTCTGTTAGAGAATTTTTCACCTCAGTTATTGTATTCTTCAGTTCTGCTTGATTCTTTATTATACTTCCTCACTCTTTGTTGAAGTGTTCCCTAAGTTCCTTTATTCCTCTTGATTTTGGTGAGAATCCTTATGACCATTTCTTTAAATTCTTTATCAGGCAAATTTCTTTTTTTTAATATTCTTTTTTTAAAATTTTATTTTCTTGTTTAAAGTATTACAAATAGTAGTACATATGTCTCCTTTTTTTCCCCATTGACCTTCCCCCGGCCTCCCCTACCCACCAGCACATGCCCTTACCCCTGCCCCCGCCCCCCAGTGTCTTGTGTATGTTTATATGCATGCATACAAGTCCTTCAGTTGATCTCTTACCCCCCTCCTACACTCCCAGCCTTCCCGCTGTAATTTGACTGTCTGTTCGATGCTTCTCTGCCTCTGTATCTATTTTTTGTTCATTAGGTTATAATGTTCTTTATTATCCATAAATGAGTGAGATCATGTGGTATTTTTCTTTCACTACCTATCAGGCAAATTTCTTATCTCTGTTTGCTTAAGATTTTTTCCTGGGGGCTTTTCTTCCTTCGTTTAAGAGATATGTTTCTGTCTTTTCATTGTGTTTGGCTTTCTAAGTTTGATTATATGAATTAGACAAAATAGTTCTCTCTGAGTGTTAAAAAAGTGGCCTTGTCTGGAAGCAACTTCTGTGAAGGCTGTGTGTGCTGAGTGGTTTTGGCAGGCTGATCGAAGCCTGACAGGAGCCCGCAGAGCCTGGGGCACTGGCTTGTTGGGCTGGAGCACCTCTGGGCAAGGAGGCCAGGTGCATGTGGTGACACCCGTTGATCCTGCTTGCTCCCTTTAATCAGAGCAGAAACGGGCTCTGAGCAGTGCGGCTGGGAATATGCTGCTGTGATCCTGTAGGCAGGCCAAAGCCCCTGAGTAGAGCTCCTCCCGCCCCCGTCAAGGTGGAGAGGGACGAGGGACGTAAGCAATGGTCCTCACCGGCACCTTCCACCCTGGAGAATTCCCACAGCTCCCAGAGAAGGTCCACAATTTCCAAGTCTTCCTTATTTGGTCTGTTTCTCTCATTTCTCATTCAAAAGCTGTTCATTCCTCCCTCAATGGTCTCTCAGAAGAAATTTCTTTCTATATACATGTGTATTTCAGTGTGCTTGTGGGAGGGGGTGAATTCAATATCCTCTTATGCTGCTGCCATCTTGAATCCCACTATCTAGCCCTTTAGGAAGAATGTGCCAATCCATGTTCTAGTATACTGCTAAGATTTACAGTTTGTTAATTTATTATATTTTCCTTTACATCCTTAAGCACAATTTTTTTTTATTTTTAAAAAATATATTTTTATTGATTTCAGAGAGAGAGGGAGAGAGAGATAGAAACCTTAATGATGAGAGAGAATCATTGATAGGCTGCCTCCTGCACACCCCCTGGGCTTAGAGGACTTTCCGGGCTCATCAGTGTTCGTGATGAAGGGATGCAGGGACACCGTGGAGAGGCCCCGCCTTCCATCGTCCTCATGTCTGTTGCTCACAATGGCTCAGAACTGGCATCTACTGCTTTCATAGGAAGCCCCTAACAATTTCCTTTTTTTTTAAATTTAAAAGTTGACAGTTTGCTTGAGTTTCATAAACATGCGATGTTCAAAATACTTGTGGTTTGTGAGCAGAAGGGCCAGTCCTCCAAGTCCTGTGCACGTGGTGCAGGAAGCAGCCACCTCCCTACCTGCCAGTGCACACCTGCCAGGGGACCAGGGCTCCTCCCCAGTGAGAGGCCAGGGGCTCACTCTGCTTGGTCTGACGGTGACCTCAGAGCACTCATCTGGAACATCCTTTCTGGCAGGAGGCGTGAGGTCAGTTAGATAATATTTGCGGACACTATAAATATCATTGCCTCCTGCCCTGGACTCGGCTGACACATTTACTATAATTCCTCACAGGGTGCCGAGTGAGCACAACTGGTGCGTGGAGGTCAGAGAGGAGTGGACTGGTGGGGAGCGGGTACAGAGCCAGCCCCTGTCCTGGAGCAGTGCTGAGGGGACCCTGTACCTTGTCTGTAGAGTCAATGCTGGGGACCCGCCTATATGTGTATCTGTGTCTGTGTGTGTATCTGTCTGGGTCTGTGTGTGTTCATGTTATATCCGTGTGTGTGTGTGTATGTCTGTGTGTACCTGAGTGTGGCATTTCAGGTCCAACGCTTACCTGCTCCTCCTCCAGGCGATGTGGGTCCCCAGTGCTTCCCATCCCTCTGGAAAGGTGTTACTGTTTGCTCTGGTTAGTTTGTGCACAGGGTTAATTTACCAGGCTTACACACGTTAAAGTAAAACCAGAGGATTTACTGTGCTGCTGCATTTGCGTGGACTCAGCTGAAATCTTGTGGAGAGATCCTTGGAGGTGCAACCACGCAGGGCCTGACCCAGGATGAGGGCCAGGCTGTGTCTCAGCGGGCATGACACACACAGCAATGGCCTTCCTGAGCCCCTCGGTGCCAGCTCTGTCCGGGGCCTTCCCCCGTAATGGCTGGCCGGCTGGCCAGCGCCTTCTGACCTTTGACATTGGTCAGCGATTGTAATTAGAACTAAGAGTGTGTGTCTCCTGCCATTACCTCCCTGTGGCCCTGCCGTTTGCGCTTAATTAGCTGCAACTCTCTGGTCTTGGCAATCAGTTACCTGTGGGCTTGGAAGTCACTTTGTTCAGGTTCCTTGTTGGAAGACACCTGCCCCAGCAGGGGCGCCCTGGACCGGCGGGCCTCGCTCTGCGGTGTGGTGGTCTCGTGGCCTTGGCGCACTTTGAGTTTGTCCTGCACAGACTCCCATTCATATATTTTAATTTGTTGATTTTAATTTTATCTAGGTTGGCTCTCACTGTCATTATCACTCCTTGCTGTCGGCCTTGGGAGTACATGTTTGTGTTTGTTGAGTTGGAGTTTACACCGGGGTGTTGCTGCCAAGGAAGGAAGTGTTTGAGGTGTGCGGGGAGCGGTGTCTCTGGCTGTGGCTGCCAGTGTGGGCCCGCAGGGTGACGTCCAGCGGGATGGCGCTCTGTCCTTTACACACCATGAGGCGCACAAAGCACAGCTCCTCAGCCCTTCCAGCTGAAAAGGTCTGGCTTCATCTCCAGCAAACTCGGAGTTTTGATGCAGAAGGTTACACCATTGCCCACTTCCCAGTCCAGGCCACTCTGTAGAGCACGGACGTGGGATCCTGGGCCTTTCTCTGTGTTCATGGCTCAGGCCTTGGACAGGCCCGATGTGGAGCCCCGAGCTGTGGGTCCAGAGGAGGCGGCCAGGTTCCTGCTCACACATGCCTGCTGGTGTCTTGTCTCTTCGGACGTGAAGAGAACAAAGGCTGGGAGGGAACTGAGGCTCTTCCCACTGCCGTCAGTGTCCAGGCGGCCATGCCCACCCAATCACGTGGCTCCTCCAGCCTGGACTGAAGCGCTGGGTCTTCTGGTGATGAGGCCGGTGGTGAGGAGCAGGGCAAGAGCCTGGAGCCCCAAACCTGACCACTCTGTGTCCTGCCCCCACCCCCTGGCTCCCTCTTTGCAAGCATCCCCAGAAGACTACGCTGCCTGAGGTGGTGGGGTGACAAAGCTGTTAGACTGGAGGTTGCTACACAAGCACGAGTGTTCTCCCACCTTCTCACGCACGGGGCTGCGGGCGTGGACAGATAGTGCCTGAAGGAAAGAAAGGCCCCCTGTGTGCGGTGCTTGTGGTCACCCCCACCCCATCACCTCGGTAAATGTTCACAATAACCCTGAGACACGAGCACTATGACCCCATCCTGGGAATGTGCAGGCAGGAAGTGTGTGGCCTGCAGCGACTGGGGTCCTGACCAAGAGCCGAGTCCGCCTGTGTCCAAGGACCATGCCACGGTGGCCAGGCCCGGTTCTGGCTGGAGAGCCTTGCCATCAGCAGTGGGAGCCATGCCACAGGGGACTTGGAGCCAGAACTTGGCTTTCTTATTCCTAACATGTCCATTATGTGCTTAATTGCTAACCCACTAGCAAATAGCCACTTTAAGCCTATCACGTTTTCAGTTTAATTACTAGGAGCTCATTACAATGCAGCCTGCCGTCGGAGAGGGGTCATGGGATTTGAGGAGAGCCGCCCGCGGGCCTGACCTGTCCCGGTCTGGCAAGACTGGCTCGAGAAGAAATCCCATCAACCAGAGACCCTGAGATCTGGGTGAAAATGGGGAGCCCAGACAATCTCAGACTGACTCCCCGTCCCCTTGTCCCTGAGCCAGAAAGATAAACCAGGCACAAGAGGCCGAGCGTTGAAGTGGAGGGAGGACAGAAATTGCAGCTGAAAAGAATTATTTCCCCATATTAGGGGAAAGAAGGAAAATCAGCATTGAGAGGTATCCTTGCTACAAGGATGTTCTCAGGATGAAAAAATGTCTTCCAATCGCCAGACAGAAAAAAACAAGCCGGCAGGTGACTCGCGCAGGTGAACTAAGAAAGGAAAGCAGCTGATCTGCCTTCCTCCTCACACCACACAGAGCCCAGAGGGGATGGGCCACATCTGGGGGAGGTTCTGGGAGCTCTGTGCAGCCTCAGGACACAACCCCACGACAACGACAATGTGAGAAGGCGAAACCCAGCCTGAGAACTCGTGAAGTCGGGAACAAATGCTGTGAAGAAACAAGTCACAGAAAAGGAAAGAATGGTCCCCAAACTTGAAGAGAAGTTAGATGGAATCCCCCGGGGTGGTGGTGCTGTTTCTCACCCGCCTGGGACGAAGACAGGACCCCCTGCCCCGCACCGTGGGCAGATGTGACAGGCACTTCCACTCAGGTGAGCCCTCCAGTTTAAAATGCGCCCACTCCCAGGACCCCCCCTCACAGAGTGCGCCCGGCGCCGACGGCGGAAGTTCAGACACACGTGCCCGTGCCACACACGGTGTGCAGGCATGTTTCTTTCTCAGGGAGTAAAAAGAACACGTTGTTTTCTTCTGTGGGTTTTCGGGCCTTACTTGTGAGCAAGAGCATCTGCTCTGAAGCTGGCCTGTCTGTCATCCTCTCATTTCCCAAATTAATAAGATTGTGTAGTAACCAGCTGCCATACAGGAATGCGGCCAAGGATTAGCTGCCGGTGCCGGCGAGGACTTCCCGTTCCTAAAGTGCAAAGTTTGTTGTTATTGTTTTTAAGAAGAAGCCTGGTCCCTGGCACCTTCCCGCCCCACTGGCCCTGCCTTTGTCAAAGGGAAATGCACAGTGCTCATGACCCGTGGTGCAGCTCCAGTTTTGGAGAGATCGTGACTGAACCTGAGCCAGCTCTAGGGATCCTGGCTGCCTCCTCAGCAAGGGGCCTTCCAGAGTTCAGAGGTCACTCGGTGCCCCCCAAGTCTGGCCCTGAGCTCCATGACCCTCGGTGCTATGTCTTTTGGTCACTGGATTCTGTCTTCCAAGAGGCCTACAGGTCACTGGGCACCGAGTTCCCCGCCTCCCAGCTGCTGTGGGAGCTTTGCTGGGCTGTAAAAGGCAAGAGGACCAGGCGAGGAGGCTGCCACCAATACAGTCTCTGCTATAGCCGGGCCAGGACAGCAAGAAGGACAGAAAACATGCATTTTATAGAAAACAGCGACTTCTATGAATGGTGAATGCAGCTAGAGCCTTCAGGAGGGTGGCCCCAATGCCGCTGGCTTGAGGCTCCTGGGAATTCCTGGGGGCAGGAGAGGATGTCACCCCCACCCCAGAGAAAGGCGTTTCCTCACCAGTGGCCCAGTTGAGGACAGAGAAGCAGGGCCAGACAGGGGCAGGGGCCACTGGCCTTCTACACCCAGCTCCTGGACACCCAGTCCATTAGGAAAGAAGAAAAGACCATCAGCTCAGCTCTCTCTGGACATTAATAAACAATTAGGGAGAGTCCAGAGGGAGGGACACGTGCCCCAATCCTTTCCAGAGTCCACCAGGGAGCGGCCCGGAGGCCCGTGAGAAAGCAGACTCCCGGGGCGGCCCAGGACCTGCTGAGTCTGGTGTCTGGAGTGGGGCCCTGGGCCCTGCAAGGGTTCTTGTGCTGCCGATGTGTTCGGATGTCAGGGCCACAAGCCACAGGGAGGGCAAGGCCTCCCAGGTCTCTTCCCAAAGCAGAGGGCAGCCCAATGTCCCAGGGCAGGGGGAGCATGTTGTCTCAGGAAGAGACAACTTTGCTGTGCCCTTGCCTCGCCGCGTGCGAGGATCCGGGAGGCCAGCTGCTGCCGAGGGAGGATGGGGGCTCTGGGACGCTGCCGTGTGGAAGCAGAGCTGGGCCGGGGTAGCCTCGCTGGACACTGGACGCCTCCTTTCTCGCCCACATGAGGGCCCCACCCAAGCTCAGGGAGAACTCCCTGCAGGGGCTGTGAGCGAGGCCAGGATGTTGTTCTGCTGAGCAGCCAGGCAGGGCCCGAGGCTCTCCAGGCGTCCGCTCTCTCCCTCAGGGTGGTCACCCTGTGGTGCCACTCACGACCTGTCCTCAGGCATGTGGCCACGTCCAGGCGCCAGCCTCCTGGGCCTCCAGGTTTCTCCATGAAGGTGGGAACTCCCTCTGTGGGCTTCCTGGGCAGCTCTGCTGGGGGTGGGGCGAAGGGATGCCTCCCTCCACCCCCACCTGTGTGTGTGTGTGTGTGTGTGTGTGTGTGTGTGTCATATATCGAAGGGGAAAGCAGGACCTGATCAGAATGCAAGCTGTGCAGCCGGCTGGGGGCCCTTGGAGGACCTGCAGGCCTGCAGGGGTGGGAGCGGGACCCCTAGCGGGTCCTCAGGTCCCAGAAGCATAGCCCATTCTGCTTCTGCCCACTGAAACCTGAACTTGCCAAGCATGCAGGAGGCCTTGTAGTCATAGGTCACAGGCCAGAGGCCCTGGTGCCCGGAAGGTCCTGTGCTGGGCCTGTCACTCAGCCCCTTAGCCCGGTTGGAGAGGGCTGTCCACAGGGAAGAAGCAGGAGTGAGACCAGGAGACCTCCTTGCTCGGGGAGCCCCCACAGTGACCAGTAATTACAAGTGAGGAAACAGGCCAGGGAGGGGTGAGGCAACCTGACAGCAGGGGTGGGGCTGGATCAGAACCGGCAGGACCCAGCCTCCGAGCCAGCCACCTCCTCTGGCCTCGCCCAAGAATTCTTCCCGTGATGGGACAGCACCCTGGCTCTGCCTCCCTCTCCTGCCCACTGGGATCCTGTCAGCTCAGGAGACAGCGCTCCTCAGAATTTCAGAGAAGGCCTCTCAGTGAGCAGGACTTTGGTGAATGAAAACGATAATGATGCCAAACATTGCTTAAGCAGGAGTCCACTTCTGACAACATTCCAGCTATTTTGAAATCGGGCTTAATGTGGAATTATCATATTTTTTCTGAGTCTTACAATAGAACAAAAGAAAAATGGACTCCAGTAGGCTGTGTGGGTGGGGCCTCTGCCTCATCTCCTAAGATCCTGGCAAGGTTGATGGCCCAGGGAATCAAGGGGGCTGAGGGGCCAGCCGTGGGTGGGAAGACCTCTAGCCACGGTCCCCCGAAAGCTAGAATGTGGGCAGTGAGCTAGTTTCTTTAGGGAGCCCTGGAGACCCTGGCTTTAGAAGACTCTGTTCCTGGGAGGGGGTCATTCTCTGGGCAGGGGATGGGGAGAGCCCTGAGGAGGGTGCACTCTGGCCAGGTCCTGAGGGGCAGCTGACAGCGGACTGGCCAGGCCGCCAGGCCACTTGAGCGGGACAGAGGGAAGCATCCACAGACAGGAAGTAGGCCTTGCTTCTTAAGCCCATGTCTGTCCTATGGCACCAGATGGCCCCTCCTGTGGGGTTCCCTTCCCTCCTCTCCCCCATGGGGTCCCACTCTCCCCTTCCCGTGGGGTCCTGGCCCCTGACGCCCTCTCCCCCGCAGGCTTCCACCTGTCCCACAAGGTCACCAGCGTGGTCCCTGAGAGTGCACTGCTCATTGTGGTGGGCCTGGTGCTAGGCGGCATCGTCTGGGCAGCCGAACACATCGCCTCCTTCACACTCACGCCCACCGTCTTCTTCTTCTACCTGCTGCCACCCATCGTGCTGGACGCCGGCTACTTCATGCCCAACCGGCTCTTCTTCGGCAACCTGGGCACCATCCTGCTGTACGCTGTCATCGGCACCGTGTGGAACGCGGCCACCACCGGCCTTTCCCTCTATGGCGTCTTCCTCAGCGGCCTGATGGGTGAGCAGGCACCCCCGTCCACCTAGCGGGCTCTGCAGGGTGGACACCGCAGGGTGGGCTCCTCAGGGTGGGCTCTGCCGGGTGGGCTCTGGGCAGCCCTATCTAAGAAAGCCCAGGGTGCAGAACACAGACCTAAAAAGCGGTGTTTCAGGTCAGCGAGAAATGTCACAGACGGGCCCACTGAACCCTCCTGGTTTGTTTAAAGTGAGGCTGAATGCATAACTGGCTGGTCCATGTGCAGCCCAGCATCCCCAGGCCAAGGTTATGTGTCCTGCTTGTGAATGAGGTCCTGTTGGACCAGGGTGGCCAGTAGGCTGGGCAGGTAGGAATAGTCCAGCTGCTGTCCCTCCCCCTTGGCAGGGAGGTGGGGTCCAGCCCCACTCCCCTGTCCCTGAGCCCTCACAGGCAGCGAGGAGGAGGCCTCTCTGGCAGAGGCCCCCGGCCCACATAAATGCCCACCAAGCAAAACGTTTGGGTGTCCTTTCTACCCAAACCTTGGAGAAAAGGCCACACCCTTTCTATGCACTCAAAGCTACTCCCCTGCAGTTTGGTTATTTCATTCAGCCCTGGCCTGGGGGACCTGTGAGGTGCACCCCACCCATCTGGGTGTCGGTCATTATCTTCCTGGGAAACTGGAGCAGGTGAGGCCAGTGGGTCACCTGAGGCCTCGCACAGATGTGTCTGCACCGTGCAGCCCTACGTGCTGTTCTGTTTGGGGTTGCTGTGGCTGCCCTGTTGCATCATGGGTCTGCAGGTTTGCTGCCAGCACTGGGTAACCAGGGCAGTGAGAGGGTGAATGTGGGCACCCATGGGCGCCTGTCTGAGCACTCAGCCCCACCTCACACACTTCCTCCCCGGAAGCCAGACTCCTGGGGGTGAGCCCAGATGGGCGACTTCCCATCTGATTGAAGGAAGAGCCTCGCACACCTGACACCAGGCACCACCCGAGCCCCTCATCTCCTGGTGACAGAGGAGGTGCATTGAGAAGGAAGAACCAAAGGTCCCCTGACGAAGACTGTCTCCTCGCCCAGCACATTTGTCACCACAGGACTTTGTGCTTACCCCGCGGGGCTGTGCCCCCTCAAGCTCCCCACTGTGGGCACCACCCCATAGGCCCAGCCCCGAGAGACCTACCACGGTTGGCGATGCCCAACCTTGGACATACCGAAAATGGCATGGCCATCGCTTGGGGGGAAGTCTCAGAGTTTAGAGTAGGGAACCCAGGACACAGCCTGTCAGGCTGGGCGTCAGCCCAGGTCAGGGAACACAGTGGTGCTCAGGGGCCAACATGTCTGTTCTGCTCCCGGGTACACAGAGCTTGGAGCCAACGGAGCTAGGAAGGCAGGATCCGTCTGTGCAGACCAGTGGCTCAAGGCCCCTCGCACCCTTCCGAGGAGGGGTCAGCCCACACGTCCTGGGTCGCTGTCCAGGCGAGCCACTCAGGGACAGGCCCTGCAGAAGCTCGGGCGGGCAGTTGGAGATGCCCCTGAGGGGGTGAAGCCACGGGTCTTCTTGCCCGGGATGGAGAGAGGGGTTAGAACATGCAGTTGGGCGGCCGTGAGCCCATAGTCCAGTCCACAGAACTGTCCTGGCAGGGCCAGTGGGTGGTGGGCTCTCCCACCAGGGAGGAGGGCAGGCCCCAGGTCACATCCTGCTTGAAATGAGTGGCCGGCTTCTGGAATGTACCACTGGGTTGGTCAGCATCCTCCACAACTTGCGGCTGATGTTCAGGGAGGCCTTAAAGATTGATGGCCTGCATGGAGAGTGAGAGTCTGGAAGCCCCTGGAGTTTGAACTGTGTTCTCACATCTGCCCACTGACAGTGTCTTGGGTGGAAAAGCAAAACCCATGACCCCCGTTCTAAATGGGGCATTTTAAACTCACCGGGAGCCAGTGCTTTTAACACCTGTCACTTCTTCAGGACAGTGACCCTGGTGCCAGGCTGGGAAGATTTAGGAACTCACAGAAAACTCCCTCGGGGGCACCAACCTTTCCCTGAGGGGGCTTTGGGGACGTGACTGGGCCCTGAGGAAGAGTGGGCTCCTGCAGACGCCTCTGTCCCAGACGCCTCTGTCCCAGAACGCAGTGTACTCAGCCTCTCCCACCCTCCCCCTATCGTCCTGGCCCTATAGGTGGGCCTCTTCCTGCCCTCAAGGCCTGACTGGCTCCTGGGCCCCTGGGGTCCACTCTGGTTGGGGAGGGGACTCAATACCAACAGGGCAGCAGGAAGGCCCACAGCCAAGGCCCTCCTCCAACCAAGCCCAGCCGAGCCAGACAGGCACCCACATGCACCTCCCTGAGGTTGTGGGTTCGTCGCTGGGAGACGGGGTTTGCACATGATCTGGGACAGGAGATAACTCTGGGAGGATTGCAAAGGGTGAGAGTGCACTTCAGCACAATCTCTCCACCCAAGGGCGCCCAAGAACCCCCTGGGCAGGAGCCGTACAGCAGAAGGAAGCAGGGGCTGGCTCCACATGGACCCACTCCTTCCAGGGCCTCGCTCCTCCCCTCCTAGCACCCCCAGATGTGCCATTCATCTCCCTCCCCTCCTCTCTCCCCATCCCCCTGTAGCTGGTTCCCCTCCCAGGGTCCGGTGAGGCCTGCCCCACCCATCACCTCCTTTTAGGCCCGCCCTGGTTGTTCCAATCATGGCAGAGGCATCATTTCCCTGGGAGGCCTCCTTCCCACCGATCAAGCCCCCGATGTCTTCCCAGCACCTGTGACCCTGCGTCTGTACTCACGCTGACCTCGGCTGCAAACTCCCCAGGGCCGGGGTCTGATGGCGTGTCCCATGGCCAGGCACCACCTGAGCCCTCACCTGCCTGCAGTGAGCTCACTGGTGAGCCAGCCAGGAGGGGTCAGCCAGGCCCAAGGGGAGATGAAGAAGAGAGCCAGGGTGGTCAGTCTCCTCTGGCTGGGCCGCTGCCTTTCTTGGAGGACTGTGGGAGCCCCTGAGGGAGGCTGGTCGTCTGACCCAGGTTCCCACACCAGCCAGCCTGAGCCCTAAGAGTCAGAGGCCCCACCCTGAGGGTTCCCAGCCCAGCAGCTGCCAGGCCAGGAGCCCGAGGCAGTCCCGGGAAGGCCAAGGATGTGCTCCTGCTTCCGCTCCCCATAGCCCCTCTTCTCTCCAGGTCCTGGTAGCCAGGGGACGCCGCAGGGACCCTTGCTCGCCTGGCCCTCTAGGTCCTCCCTGATGCCCCGCTTGTCTCCCAGGAGACCTGAACATCGGGCTGTTGGATTTTCTCCTGTTCGGCAGCCTGATCGCTGCTGTGGACCCGGTGGCCGTGCTGGCGGTGTTTGAGGAGGTTCATGTCAACGAAGTCCTGTTCATCATTGTCTTTGGGGAGTCACTGCTGAATGACGCTGTCACTGTGGTGAGAGAGTGGGGGAGGGTCCTGGCCGTGCCTCAGAGCAGCGTTTCAAAGCTGTGGGTGGGGGGACCCTATTTGCTCCCCGGGCATCACGAGGTCGCCCACAGAGCCTGAGTCTGCTCATTGGCCCCAACAGCCCAAAGGCTTCGTGGTCCAAGGCATTCTGCAGGCCAGCTCCTTCTGCTGGGCCTTTTCCTCCACTAACTCTGAGGCTGGCTTTTGTAATGCGATTTCTTCATTCTTTTCTTCACGGTTCTTGGTACCCCCCCCCCCCCCCCACACACACACACACTTTATTCTTTCACGGGTGATGATTTTTAAAACATATATTTTTATTGATTTCAGAGAGGAAGGGAGAAGGAGAGAGAGATAGAAAGATCAATGACGAGAGAGAATCATTGATCGGCTGCCTCCTGCACGCCCCACACTGCGGATCGAGTCCACAACCCAGGCATGTGCCCTGACTGGGAATCGGACCATGACCTCCTGGTTCATAGGTCGATGCTCAATCACTGAGCCACACCCGCTGGGCCACAGGTATGATTTCACTGTTGAAATCCCACGGTCTCTGTTCCCAGAACAGGGGGTCTTTAACTTCGGATCCACAGTTGGGCTCTCCTTCCTGATTTTCCAAAGAGAATGCATACGTAAACAAGCAAAATCTCACCTTTATTTGGGGGTGGGGGATCAGGGGACACTGATTGTGTGCTCAGGAAGGTGGTTTTCCCTCAGAGAGATGGTGCCAGGGAGCTGGGCAGGGCCCGTGGGTGGGCAGGGGCTGGAGGCCAAGTTACCACTATGAGAAGTGAATGGAAGATTCCTGAAACGTGAGGAACTGTCTCAGCATGTGGCCATCTTGAAGTTCTCAAAACCCATCCCCAAATGGGGCCATGACCTCCCTGGAAGGGAACATCTCTCTGAGCGGCTCTAGGCCTGGCTGCATGCCCTGTCCACCGTCCCCCACATGGGCCCAGACCCAGTGGGACCTGGAATTCCCTGTTTGCTCTAAAAGTGCCTGTGGCTTCTCTAAGAATTTCTCCTCCTGATGCCCCTTCAGGGTTCAGGAGATTGAAGGGCCTAAGGGTAGATTGCACCAGATTCCTCTGCAGCAGATGAGATAGTCTCAGGGAATTAAACGTAATTGGAGACGAGACGCAATCAGAAACACCCTGCACGGCCCTCAAGGCTGGGGCTCTTCTGTCCTGAGCGCTTGTGTCTCTGTAGAGGCAGGAGCTCCTGCTGCAGCCAGGAGTTCTCCCCTCTCCCTCCCACCTGGGTTTTCACAAAGAAGCGGGGCAAGCCGAGGTCTGCTTCCAGCACCCTTCATGCGTGTGCCCGCCCCTGTGCACGGCACCTGTGGGGCTGCGTTTGTATGCACAGTTTTATTCACCCGCCCCTTCGGGGTCCTGGAGAGCACAGGCTTCGGGGCACAGAGAGAAGTTTCCTCCCGAGGGGCCTGCCCCCCCCCCCGCCCCCCAGGGAGCATCTCGGCCTCCTTGGGGTGGAGCCCGGCGCATCGTTTAGGGGAGCTCGGGCTCAGAAAACACAGCTGTCTCCACAACTGAGGCCTAGGATAAGGTTTCTGGGCGTTTTATCTCAACGTCTTGGTGGGATAAGGTTTAAAGATCAACATGCGAAGATGCCAGGGTGTGTGATCCCACATCAGGGGGCAACATAACAGCAAACTCGCCAAGGATGAAACTCCGGGTTTGTCTTGGAAAATGAAATTGAACGCAGTGGCTTAGGTTTGTGGCCGCCCCTGTTTTGCCCAGAGTCGGAAAGGGCCAGGTTGCTCCTGAAGGCCCTCGTTCCTTCCAGAATGTTCTGCCTCCCAGGTCCCACCTGCTGGCTCATCGTTGGCCTTCATCCTATTACTGCCCTGGGATGACTTCCCTGCCAGCGGTATGCAGGCTCCGAAATAAATGGCTGCCACAAGCTCCTCTCTCCAGCCCTAAGTCCCGAAAGGCCTGGGGCCCAGGACGGGGAGGGTCAGTGCTGATGGAGGGCTGACCCATGTGTGGTTTGCCTCGCTGTCCCCCAGGTCCTGTACACCGTGTTTGAATCTTTCGTGGCGCTGGGTGGCGACAACGTGACTGGCGTGGATTGCGTGAAAGGCATAGGTGTGTGGCTGTGGGGTCCTCCTGTCAGGGGAATGCCAGGGGAGCATCTCTTTCTCCAGAATGCGGGCCGCCTCTTGGCAGCGCCTCTGTGGACTGTGGAGCTGGGCGGGGTCAGGCGTTGGCACCAGGCCTGCCCCTGGGACCCATAGCCTGACAGTCCTTTCCGTCCACAGTGTGTTTCACAAACATGATTTTATGAGGGGCCAGCCACCCTGGGAAACCCGGGGGTCATTGCCCGTTAGACCCACGAGAATATGGGGATCAGGGGATATGGTGGATGATGTGGGTCCTGGTTTCTGGGGGGTTCTAGGTGCTTCTATGGGACGGGATTGTGACAGCCTGGTCCTTGCTGCAAACTTAGACCCGAGGGCCTCTGGTCACAGTGCTCCTTCTGTGATGGGACGGGGAGCGGGGCCTCTGTGGGCTGCAGGACTGCCTCCTCCCCAGCTTTCCACGCTGAGGCTTGAGGAGTCCAGTCCTCTCTTCCAGAGAACGGGCCTCTTGTTTGCTGAGCTGTTGGCGCCTCTGTGGGGGGGTTACCAGGCAACTGCCATGAGGAATGGCCTGGAAGGAAGGCCAGCCCGACCAGCCTGGCCCACGCCACATGGGTCAGGCCACGCCGAGGCCACAAAGGGCCATTTAGGCAGCTCAGCATTACGTCCTGCCCCTTGCAGTGTCCTTCTTCGTGGTGAGCCTGGGGGGCACGCTGGTGGGGGTCGTGTTCGCTTTCCTGCTCTCCCTGGTGACCCGCTTCACCAAGCACGTGCGCATCATTGAGCCCGGCTTCGTGTTCGTCATCTCCTACCTGTCCTACCTCACCTCCGAGATGCTCTCCCTGTCGGCCATCCTGGCGTAAGTCCTCCCTGGCTCACCCAGGCCCCAGAGCCGGAGCACAGCCTGCGGCCCTGCTGAGGGGGGTGGGCTGTGGAGGAAGAGGGCCGACCTGGGGAGCGGGACCCACCCAGATACGGGGGAGGCTGGAGTGGCGCCTGCTCCCGAGCCCTGCAGGAGGCACAGCCTTCCACAGCCCCTTCTCCAGCCCACTGTCTGCTGGCCCACTTCCCAGCCTGATGGAAAGTCACTGTGGGGGCCAAGAATTTGATCTGTTTAGCTTTTTAAATAGGGAGTTGGAGTTCTGATGCAATTGTCAGAGCTGGCCCACA
Organism: Myotis lucifugus; assembly: GCF_000147115.1. NCBI lineage: Eukaryota > Metazoa > Chordata > Mammalia > Chiroptera > Vespertilionidae > Myotis > Myotis lucifugus. Next base: position 49,085,834 of record NW_005871048.1, on the reverse strand, counting down.
CCCGCCCCTCCCTCCCGGGTCTGCCCTGCACCTCCCCTTCGAGCCCGCCCACCCACCGGCTTGGACAGAAACAGGCAGCCTGCTCTGCAGCCTAGGGTTCCGGTCCCAGAGGCTCATATCAGATGGCAGTGATGTTGGGGTACTGGAGCTGGGCATGGGCCAGCTCAGGGCCCTGGTCCCCAGTAGGAACTCTGAGCTCATGGAGAGAAGGGCTGACCAGGGAGGTGGATGTCTGTCCAGGACACAGAGGCCTGGAGGTGCTGCCAGGGGACAGCAAGCGCTGGATCTTGGGAACAGCCCCACCAGGTCAAGGGGGAGCGGCGTGTGGCCCTCGGCCTCACAGCATGTCGTCCCGTCCCCAGCATCACCTTCTGCGGCATCTGCTGTCAGAAGTACGTGAAGGCCAACATCTCGGAGCAGTCGGCCACCACCGTGCGCTACACCATGAAGATGCTGGCGAGCGGGGCCGAGACCATCATCTTCATGTTTCTGGGCATCTCGGCGGTGAACCCCGAATACTGGAAGTGGAACACGGCCTTCGTGCTCCTGACGCTGGTCTTCATCTCTGTGTACCGAGCCATCGGTGAGGGCGTGGCGGGGTGGGGGTGTAGTAGGGGGCAATGGTGGGGAACAGGGTGGGTATGGGGAGGACCATGGGTGATGAGAGGGGATGGCGGTCCCATGGGAACCATGGGAGGTGGTGGGGGACAATGGGGATGGGGCACAATGGGGGGTGATGGGGTGGCATGATGGGGGATGGGAGACTTTGGAGATGATGGGAAGAGGGTGGGAGGACGACACTGGGGAGATCATGGTGGGTGACATAGGGACTGGCTGTGGGGAGTCCATGGGCTCCAGGGCCTCGGCGTTTGCCCCCACTCAGTGAGGGTAGGTTCAGGAGCCCCTGGTGAGCCTCAGACAGACTGTCAGGAGTCCTCAGTGAAGGTCTAGGCCTTCTTGGGGCCTTACCACAGTGAGACTAAGGTAGGGCAGCTCGGGGTCAGGGTGGAAGGGTCAGAACCCAGGGGAACCCATTTGGTTTCCCACTGACTCCCTCTGGATGTGGCAGAGTGACTCGGGGACAGTGTAGTCACCGAGGAAAGGAAATGGCATGTGTGAGGCAGGAGTCACCATCTCTAGTGTGTGGTGCCTTGGAGACCTAGGTGGGGACTAGTGGGGGCGAGAGAGGCTCCAAGTGATCACACCTGCTCCTCCCCCCCAGTCCTTGGGGACTAAGGGCTCAGGGAGCGGATGTCTTGGTGGGGTAGGGTCACTCTCTTCCTGCTGCCCTCAGCAGTGGCCTTTGGCCCTGGAGCTGCCTCAGGCATCAAGAGGCAAGGCTTCAGCCAGTGCAGCCTTAGCCCCACTGAGAACTGAGACTCTCAGAGCTGCCCAGACACTGTAAACCCGGAGTGTTCGAAGTGTCCAGAGACAGGCCCGGGTCCAAGGTGGAACAAGGGACGGGTGAACAGGGCCAGAGGGTGGAGTTTTCACCATCCCCTGTGCTAGATGGTGCTGCCACCTGTCACCACCCTCCATCCTAGGAGGGATTCCTAAATGTTCCCTCTCAAGTGCAGCGGCTGCCTGAGAAGGCGATCGTGGGGCACACGGCCCCCTGTGGAAGCTGAGCGCACGTCTGGTCCCGCAGGTGTCGTGCTGCAGACCTGGATCCTGAACCGGTACCGGATGGTGCAGCTGGAGATCATCGACCAGGTGGTCATGTCCTATGGCGGCCTGCGGGGCGCTGTGGCTTTTGCCCTGGTGGTCCTTCTGGATGAGAACAAGGTCAAGGAGAAGAACCTCTTTGTCTGCACCACCATCGTCGTCATCTACTTCACTGTCATCTTCCAGGTAGCCCTCAGCTGGGGACCAGCCGCACCTTGCTGTCCTCCTGTCAGCCCTCCATGCCCGACCCACCGGCCACAAGGCGCAGGCCCCACCATCACTGTGTCTCCAAAGAGCCTTTCCGAGCTCCAGGCCCTAATTGGATTTTATAATTTTAGTAACTAGGAGCTGTTTTGTAGGTTTTTATGTGGCCCCACAGGGGACACAGCACAATTTGGCTTAAAAATGTCCTTCCTTAGCCATCACTAGTTAAGGGAGCCCCAGTTAATATTTTATCACCCCACTTGGCCTTGCTTTAGGCTCATCTGAGGAGCTGAATTTGGGCTCTCAGGAGACAGCAATACACCCACAGGGGCTGTTGTGGGGGCTCCTCTCTGCAGGGAAGGTCACAGATAAGGGTGGCCCATTCCACCCTATGTGGGTGTGGGTGAGTCGGGTGTGGATTCACACATGGGGGCCCAGTGGGCTGGGTGTGGGGTGCAGTGAAGTCTGCCCCGGCTGTCAGGGTCAGTGTACTCCATTCTCCCAGGGCCTGACCATCAAGCCCCTGGTGCAGTGGCTGAAGGTGAAGAGGAGTGAGCACCGTGAGCCCAAACTCAACGAGAAGCTGCATGGCAGGGTAGGCGGATGGGGGCTGGGGGTGGGGCAGGGGAAGAGTACTGGGGGGAGGGGGAGGCATGGGGAGAAGCACAGGGAGGCCCTCACGTGACAACCCTCCTGTTTTGGAAAGGCTTTCGACCACATCCTCTCAGCCATCGAGGACATATCAGGGCAAATCGGACACAATTACCTCAGAGACAAGTAAGTGGCTGGCGCTGCCTCTGGCGGGAACCTGGGGAGGCACTTTTGCCTCAGCTGTTTGTTTCCCTCCCTCTTCCTTTAGTCAAAGACTGAGTATAGGACCCTCAGGGGAAAAAGAATACCGCCTTTTACCTCAAACATAACCCCACAAAACCCTAATTACAGAAGAACACTGCACTCAAAGGACCCAAAATGCCTGGGTTTCCTTCCTTCACCTGGGACCCCTCCTGCCCAGGGTGTCCCCCTGCCGCAGTGCACTGAGCCTCTTTTAGAAGCTTCTTTCCAAGTCTGGCCCAGTCACGTCCTATTCTAACCCAAACAACTGGTCACTGTTCTAATTGTGTTGAGTTTTAAAACTCCTTCTGGGCAGCCTGGTTCTAAGTGTGAGAGAGAACCAGGGGTTGGGGTGGGGGTGCAGGGGTGGCCTTCTCCCCTGGCCTTCGCCTCACGCAGTGCAATGTGCCCCTGTCACTGTAGCCAGAGCTCGGGGCCCCTGCCCTTGCCTGGCCCCACTCTGTCTTCAGCCCACCTTTCTGGAGGGTTGTGTAGCGACTTGGAAAACTCTCTACAATATCGAATTAAATGAGAAAACAGAACCTACAATTTTATATACATTCTAATGACAACTGTCCTCAGATAGAAAGGTAAGAACGAAGAACAGAATTGTGAAATTGGTATGATTGTCATGTATTGCTTTTATTTTAAAATTTGCCTTTGTGGTTGCTATAAATAGTAAAAAAAAAAATCTCTGGAGAGAGAAAGAGGTCTTCTGTGCCCACCCAGCTCTGGGAGACCATGTTCAGTGAGTCTGGGTAGGAGGCTGGGAATGCCCTGCCCATCCTCCCTGGGCTCGCCCACAGCCCGCCAGGTGCTGACACTGTCTGGTTCTATCCCCCAGGTGGTCCAATTTTGATAGAAAATTCCTCAGCAAAATCCTTATGAGAAAGTCAGCCCAAAAGTCACGAGATCGAATTCTTAATGTTTTCCATGAGCTCAACTTGAAGGACGCCATCAGCTACGTGGCCGAGGTACCAGACACTCCACATCTGCTCTGTGTGGGAGGTGCGGGCTGATGCAGGACCCGGACGTGGGACGGGGATAGCCTTTGGGTCTTCCGCACCCAAGACATGGGGTGGCTGGGGAGGTAGTTGCGGGTGGCACTGCTATTCTTTTGTCGTTGTTGTTGTTAATCCCAACCCGAGGATATTTTTTCTATTGATCTTTAGAGAGTGGAAGAAGGGAGAGAGAGAGAAACATCAATATAAGAGAAACATATTGATTGATAGCCTCCTGTATGCATTCCAAATGGGACCAGGGATCAAACCTGCAACCCAGATACATGCCCTTGACTGGAAATCGAACTTGTGACCCTTCAGTTCACTGGCTGATGCTCTAACCACTGAGCACACTGGCCAGGGCACACTGTGCTGTTCTTAATGGTCCACCCACAACTCTGTGTGAGGCTCATGGGTCCTTCAACACCCCAGGAAAGGGTCATGTCATAGCTCCTCACTCACAGGAAGCTGAGGCATAGAATCTTCCCCCATTCCTCTGTAGCAGCGGTCGCCAACTGGTGGTCCGTGGACCACTAGTGGTCCGTGAGGTCTGAAAGGTTGGCGACCACTGCTCTGTAGGACACTCTATGGTGCTGGTGGGTCGGTCTGACCTCTGAGACCAGGTAGGGAATTATGGGGCTATGGCTCCCAACATAAATGCACACACATACATGCATGCACACCCAGGCACATGCAGACATATGTGTGTGCATATGCACACACGCAGTGGGAAGCAGCAAGGATATCTTCTCAAGTTCCAGGGGGTAAGTATGGAACAGACCCATGGACAGGCTGTGGTTCAGAAGTGGCCTCCTCAACATCTCTTTGTCCCTCCAAGTGAACGATTCTCCTGCACTCACAGAGCTCCCCTGCCTTCTCGGGGTAAATGGGTCCACCCCCAGGTCTCTGAAAAGGCTCTCCATACCCATGCATCCAGGGGGTGGCATCAATGAGCAGGGCTCAAGAAGCACGTGGGTGGACTGCATGGTGACACCCAGCATCTCGCTGTTTCTGATACCACCTCCCTAATGGCAGCCTCCAGCCGCTGACAGGACTCAGGATGTGTCAAATGGGACAGGAGTCATGGTGGGTCTCAGGTCTAACTCCATTCCTCATGGGACACGCAGTCTGGCTGTCCTCTTCCCCAGTGGCCACACACCTCCTGGCCATGCTTCCTAGCTTCTCAATGCATACATGTGACCATCACATGGCCATTACATTCATCACCAGGCCACCTCTGCAATATGCATGTCTCCATGCATGCCCCGTGGGTCCTAAGGTCACCTGGCGCCCTGCACAGGCCTGGGTCTAGGCAAGTCCTGAGCTTGCTCCTCCCCTATCCCCAGTGTGTGGCCTGTAACAGTGACTTCCAGGCCATCCCACACAGCCTTGCTGGACACTGCTGCCCACAATGACACCCAACATTCACAGCGGCAGGGTCACTTTAGACCCCTGCCCCTGCCTCCTCTGAGGGGCTCTGACCAGGAGTCCCTGCCTTGCTTCTGATCCCTCAGAACCTGCAGATTTCATGCCTTCCCTTTGTCCTTTCCTGTGCAGCTGGGGTCTGCATAGAGCCTGGTGAGCTGGGAGTCTCAGCAAACCTGGTGGCCTCAACACAGAGATGGAGTTAGGGGACCGGAAGCATCTGTTTGTTCAGAGAGAAAATTACTGCTGCCTCTGCAGGGCTCCTCAACCCCCCACACACCAGACACTCAGATGCCCAGGTTACTCTGAGGGACCAGGTGCTCCTGGCAGAGGAGCTGGGGGCCATCGGGAGATATGGAGAGGGGTCCCTAAACCATCACTGAGACAATGCCACCTCAATCCCACTCCATAGAAACCCAACCCACATGCTCCAGACCCCCAGGCCCCATGGGGGTGATGGAGGCTCCTGACACGGTCCCCAACCTTACCTCTGCCTGCTGCTCCCCACATCCAGTGCCCCAACCCCTGGTCAGGCCTGCTCAGATGGCACCAGCAGGTGGCCTGTGCACCTTGCTGTCTGCCTTCAGCAGGTTGGCCCCACCTAGCCACCCTTCCCAGCTCCAAGCCCCTCTCCTAAGGGGCGTCCCCACCCCATAGCCCAGCCCCCACCCCCAGAAGCCAGGATGTGACTTTGGTTCCCATCAGGCTCTGCTCTGTGTGGTCTGTCTGAAGGTTCAATCCTGAGGATTCCTTTCTTGGAGAAACAAGGACAGCTGGTTTGGACCCCCAGTAGGGACAGGGGTCGCCTTCCTAATCCCATGGGGATCTGTCATGCTTTCCCAACATTCCCCAGGTGCCACTGAGGTGCCGTGTCCTTCACACACAATTGTATCTTCACTTTCCTCTTAACACAATGGCTAACTAACCGCTCAGCTCAAGCAAGGCCTTGGCTACGGTCTCTGAAATCTCCGCTCTCCAGGTGCTGTAGGCTTCCCAGGCCCTGTCCTCTCTGTCCCAGTGCCTGGGCTGGCCTGGGGTGCTCCCTGTCCTGGCTTATGCAGGCATATCCTCTCGCAGGGAGAGCGCCGTGGGTCCCTGGCCTTCATTCGCTCCCCCAGCACGGACAACATGGTCAACGTAGACTTCAGCACACCACGCCCCTCCACTGTGGAGGCCTCCGTCTCCTACCTGCTGTATGTGCCCCAGTCTGCCCAGGCTTCCCCCTGGGAGAGGCCACCCCTCACCAGGGCACCTCTCACCATGCCCTGGAGGCTGCTGCGGGCAGGAGACAGGGGTGGGGGTGACGGTATTCCCTGCTCAGTACTTCCCAGGTCTTCCTGATCATAGCCACACCAGAGGTGTGGACAGACATCAACCAATGGGCATCTTGTGGGGTCAGTCTGACCAAAACCCCCCAGGAGAGGACTCCCAGGATCAGCCCTCTTGGCAGTGGCTGGTGCCCAGGCCAGAGGGCACGGGGCAGGAGGGGCAGACACGGAGAGCAATGGAACTCTCAGACACTCTACGTCCTCCCATGTAGGAGGGAGAATGTCAGTGCGGTGTGCCTGGACATGCAGTCCCTGGAACAGAGAAGGAGGAGCATCCGCGACACAGAGGACATTGTCACTCACCACACGCTGCAGCAGTACCTGTACAAGCCCCGGCAGGAGGTGGGCTTGCCAGCGAGTGGGGGCTCCTGTCCAGAGCCCTTCGGGATCCTGACCAGAGAGAGAGCCTTGGGTGGGGGCACAGGTCCTCCTCTCTTCTCGCTGAGCAAAGGGAGAAATCCTTGTCTTTAGGGCAGACACTGCTCAGGTTGGAGGGTTAGGGCTCAGCCTACCAGCCAGGTGGTCCCGGGCTCTGGAGTCCTGGGGGTCTGTCAGGCCAACTTCACAGGGAGCCTGCCATGGGGCTGCCCTCCACGGTGCGGTTAGGTGCCTCCAGCTCTGCAGGTCACCACCTGTCCCTGTCACCTCCCCCTTCCCCAGTACAAACATCTCTACAGTCGACACGAGTTAACTCAGGATGAAGATGAGAAGCAAGACAAGGAGATCTTCAACAGAACCATGAGGAAGCGCCTGGAGTCCTTCAAGTCGACCAAGCTGGGCATCAACCAGAACAAGAAGGCGGTCAAACTGTATAAGCGAGAGCGTGCCCAGAAGCGGGTAAGGGTGCTGAGCGAGGGACCACGGGGCAAGGGGGACCGCGGGTGCGGGGCGGGGGGTGTAGGGCATGGGGCGCTGTGCGAGGCGTGTGGGGTTGAGGTCACCATGGGACCATGCTGGTCAGTGCTGGAACCACCAAGGCACCCCCTTAAGGGACAGGTCTGGGCAAGGAGGGGATCTGGGCTGGGGACCAGTGGGTCTCCCAGGGACAATCTGCAGTCAGGGCCCCGTGGCCACTGTTCCCTTACCTGTAAGCGGTTTCATTCTGTTTTTCAGAGAAACAGCAGTATTCCTAATGGGAAACTGCCAATGGAGAACCCCATACACAATTTCACCATTAAGGAAAAAGGTACCGATGGGGCCTTGGCAGAAATGCCTTCAGCAGGGACTCAGGGACGTGTGCAAGGGGCCTGGCAGGGTGCAGAGGGCTGTCCTTGGAGGGAGATCCTCTGCCCAGCACCCAGGACCCTCCTCTGTGGGCTGCTGCCCTGCTTGTCTGAGTGGCAGTGCCAGGGGACTTAGGGGCATTGGACCAGGGCCTTTCGTGTTCCCAGCCCATTTCCCTTTCTGCCCTTTCTTTGCCACCAGATTTGGAACTTTCAGACCCAGAAGAGAACCCCAACGATGCTGAGATGAGTGGGGGGATTGAGTTCCTGGCGAATGTCACCAGGGACACAGCAACAGACTCCCCCTCAGGTGAGGGGATAGGGTGGCCCTCTGCGGCCTCAGATGTAAAGGCGGTCATTGGGCAGGGACAGCAGGACCGTAGGACTGTGGCTGTGCAACTGCACATGGCAGGTTGGGGGTCTCTGCTCTGAGAGAAGGGAGCTGTCACCTGTCCTGCCCATGGTGTGGGGCGGGAGAGCATGAGGTAGAGGGCCTGAACCCCTAAGGCACATGACCCTGACCTTCCAGGTGATGGCTGTAGGACGCGCTGGTGTCTGACCCCTGAGCAGCACCCTAATCCTGCAATTCTGGGTACACCTGGAAAGCTGATCAGCCACTGCCCTTTCTCCTAGGAATTGACAACCCTGTGTTCTCCCCGGATGAGGACCTGAGCATCCTGTCCAGGGTGCCACCCTGGCTGTCTCCCGGGGAGACAGTGGTGCCCTCCCAGAGGGCCCGCATGCAGATCCCCCACTCTCCCGACAACTTCCACCGCCTGGGTCCCTTGCGCCTCAGCAACAAGTCCGTGGACTCCGTCCTGCTGGCTGAGGGCCCCAAGGAGCAGCCTCACACCACTCCGCCTGAGTCCACGCACATGTAACGCTCCTCGCCCTTCCCGGGCCCCTAACTCCTGCTCTTTCCTCAGGCATCTGCCTCTCTCTTGGCCCTGGACCTGAACCTCTGCAGACTTTCTCTAGCAGCTGCTCTTCCTCTTGCTAAGCCTGTGCCCTCAAGCCTCTTGTTCTGGCTGAACATTTCTTAGGACCCCGTCTCAGTCTCTGCTTCTCCAGCTGGGACGTCGGGATCCAGAGCTGCCTGAGGATTTGGCTGTTTCACCTCATTGACTAGAATTTACTCTTAGATTGTCAGTTTGATCACTAACTACTCTGAGATAAGTGTTTAATCTGGGCAGTCAGCCCATGAATATAAGTCCCGAGCTCAGAGGAGACTGGGCATGGGCTGGGCTGGGGTGCTGTGTGGACAGAGAGCATCTGTTTTCCTCCCTGAAGGCCCTGGGAAAAGCCCACCTGACAGAAGTGAGTTCAGGAGAGAAGCAGCTGGTCCCTTTTACCCTCGTACAGAAAGGAGTGCAGCTGGTGTGCCCACATCCTTGCTGCAGGCCCGGGGTTGGGGTTGGGCAGGAAGGGGGCTCCTGGATCAGAGAGGAGGGAGGGGAGAAGGCAAGGAGAGAGTGGTGGGCAAGGATGGTGGGTGAAGGACAAGGCCCCCATTCGGTAGGTGCTGCAGGGGTGCTGTTGCTGGGTCCCCGCTGTCCCCACTTTGCCCTCTGCTGGGAAAGGGCTTCAGCCCCCTTGGGCAGGGTTTTGGACTTACTTCACGTGGGCCTTGAGTGTTTGGTGGGAACTTGGGAGGAAAAGGAAAACTAGACTTTCTCCAGCACAGGTTGGGCAGACTCACGTTTCAACGGAAGCAGTAACGTCTGTTTTTCTCTCATGTGGACACCTGGAGAAGGTGATTGTCCGTCCAGCTGGGGTTGCAGCCGCGCTGGCCGGGCTGGTGAAATGGTTTCTTGGTACAGGAGCTGGTCTTTCTCCGGGACGTTTCTGAGACTAGAAGTGACGCTGCACAGGGACGTCTCACCCAGTCCCACTGCCGGTCCTGGCAGAGCTTGCAGGCAGGACCCTGCAGTGCTTCCGTGCCCCTCCTGCCTCCTCCCTCCTGGAACACCCTGGGTCTCAGTGCTGGGTGCTGTAGGGTGGCGGGCAGAGAAGGCACCTGGTGAGGGTCTACAAAGTCAGGGCCTCAGCTGACCCGGTCACTGGGGACCCTACTGGTCACACCGGGAGTGTGGCCTGCAAATGTCCCAGAACTTTGCAGGTGTGCGGGGGAACCCGAGCTGGATCTGTGGGGGCCCTCCTGTACCCCCGGGTGCCCCGCGCTCACGCCGGTTTCTCCCGCAGGTGACACGGGCTCTGACGTGCCGCTGACAGGACGCACGTCCCCGCGCGAGGTACCGCCCGCCACCGAGAAGTCCCCGCGCCCGCTCGCTCCGCCCCCGGCCCCGCCCACCGCGCACAACCCGGCGCCCGCAGCTCTTCCGGACCTCGAGCTGGGGGCCGGGCAGACATCGGAGGCGGGGTCTGCGTCGGGGACGTGGCTAGAACGCCGCGGACTGCCGGGCGCTCACGCGCGGTCAGCGGCAGCGCGCCGTGTGCACAGCCGGCGCTCGTTCCAGCGGCCCCGCGCGCGCCGCCGCCCCGCACTGCTCAAGCTTGCGTCGCTGCAGCCCTCGTGCCACGCGCCACCGCACGGGCTGGAGCAGGAGGAGACGCCGCTGTGATCTCCATGACTGCCATGGTGCCCCCTGCCGTGGCCTGGGGCAGCCTTAGGCACCCCCCCTCCCACCCTGCCCCGCAGAGTCTGGGTGGGATCGCCAGCAGGGGTCCAAATATCTGCAAGGTCTGAACCTTGAAATTCCTTGGCGCCATCTGGAAAGGAGACCCTGGGGGGCAGGAAGTGGACAGTGGCCGAGCCTCCAGCCTCTGGGAGGTCTTGGCAGGTGCCCTTGTAAGGCCGCCTCGTGGATTCTTCTGTACACCTGACCCGGTTTTGAACTGAGCTGGCACTTGTTACTATTCCCATTGTCACTCCCGACTCAGGGACTGGAAGGGCCCTGGGACCACAGAGCCCAGGCTCCGTGTTTGAGTTCTTGCACTGTGTCCATTCTCTCATCAACGCTGCCAGCGAAACCGAGACAAGCAAAATAATATCTGCCCACAATACCAACTTGATTCCAGTCCCAGGCTGGCCACTCTCAGGGCCCTAGGTCAGAAGCCCTGACTCAGGAACAATTCACAGGCCGAGGGGTTGGGGCCGTGGTTGCCCTAGGCCCTGTGTGATATCATGTCCACTTACCAGCTCTGTGAACCACCTGTCTCCTTACGGACTGGGTACAATTGCAGAAACATCTGTTTGTTCATTTTTTGTGTGTGGAGACTCCCAGAGCCTGGCACTTGTCCTACCTGGGTTTGTGTGGCAGCCTCTGGGTACCAGGTGTCCTGTGCCCAAACACCTGCTCTCTGGCTTGAGTTGTCCCACTTGACACTGGCAGATGGCCCAGGCTGGGTTAGAGGTTGCACTGGCCCCATGGGTGCACCCACACAGCCCCAGCTAAGTCGAGTGGGGCCTTCATTAGCAAGCAACTTTTGTTCAGAGTTAGAGCCAGTCCTTAAGTGGACCTGGGCCGGGTGGTTAGTCTGACCCCAGCTAACACAACAGAGGGAAGCTGGTGGAAGCCCTGCCCTTGAGAGCTGCTGTTTCATGGGAGAGCTAAGGGGACTTAGAGAGGGGCTCAGACCCCTGGCCCTGGGGCTGTTGTAGACCTCCTGCCACTCCCTCTGAGGTTTCAGGGACGGTGGGCTTAGAGCTCCTCCTGCAACCTCCCACCCAGCCAGGCCTCTGGAAGGAAACCACTATCTGACTGTCCTAGGGGGGAGCAGGGAGCCAGGAAAGGGGCCACTGAGTTGGCCCTCATCTGCCCACCCATTCCTCAGAGGTAGGGTTTTGTGTGAAGACAAGGTAGTGAAGGATTAAAGGGAAAATGGACTTCAAGACACTCCTAGAGGCTTTTCTAAAGAAGCCAGGCTCAGCTCTGCTCAGGAAAGACTTCATGCAGTGCTCAAATGCTCACAGCCATCACAGGCCAGGATTACTAGCAGTCTGTAGTGTTTTCATGGTGCACATTGAGTCCCTGATGGGAAAATCTCTACCAGTTGCTGTTGAGAAAAACAAGGGACAGCAAAAGGAACATTTAGTGCGGTGTTTGTTCACCAATACAGAGAAGGCTCTTTATCCTAAAGGGAGTGGGGCTGCTCATTATTTGAACTGAATCATTAGCTCAGCCATCACAGATAAAGAAGTGTCGGTTGGTTTTCAGTAGATGTTTTCCCACACTTTGCAACCATTTTAATAAACTCTAAAGAGCACAAAACCCAGCCATGATCTGTACAACAAAACCTGCCCGTAAGTGATCCCAGACCAGCAGGCCCTGAGCCACGGCCACCAACAGCAACCTTAGGAAGGCAATGCTCTGACCATTCCCTGCAGGAGTGGTTCATCCAGAGCAGGCTGGGTCCACAGCCCAGTCAGTCCGGCACTCCAGCTGCCTTAACAACTCCCTGGGACCACGGGACCCAGATCCAGTTTCCAGCTGTAGGGCTAGAGGCTGAGTCAGGTAAAGCAGCTCAAGGGCAGTTCCTGGGACCCTCTCAACTGCCAGGTGGTGAATCCATTTGACACATATCTCCTGGACAAACCCTTCAGCCCTGTGTTTTTGGGGGAGGAGGGAGTAGGCAGATTTTCTGTTAGCTGAACAGCACAGTCTAGTAAGCACAGCCAGACATGAAGTTCCAGACATGAAGCCTCACAGAACCCCAAAACCCACATTTCAGTGATCGAGAGACACCTCCATCTGTTAACACAGTGTTATAAACCCTAGTACTGTGGATACATTTCATAAATGAGAATCCTAGCTGTTCTTGTCACTGTAAAACAGAATGTAAACAATGTCTTATGAATGTATTTCCTTAGGAAAACTGTTGTAAAATTTTTTTATTAGGAAAGAATTTCTATTTATTTAAATACTGAACTTTGGCCTACTTTGTGGTAGGCTATAAAGCACACAAATTTAGGAGTCGCTACTTCTCACTTCTGTATCTTGAAAATAATTTTGTCACAATGCTCACCTACTGCATACCATCGATCTATTATGAAAAGAATTTTTAAAGCAAGAATTTCATTGAAATTGGAATTGAAATGTGTAAGTTATGAGTGGTGAAATTGTGAATTTAATTTTGTGAAAATGATCTTAGTCAAACTTTGTGTAACCCTAATCACAATCGATGTGCCTTACAGTGGCCCTCAATGTGCTGTTGACAGTGTCTGCGCAGGGGGCCCATCATAGAACCTGCCACAACTGATTGATCAAATCTATTAAAAAGATTTCAAGGCATTTTTTTTGGTGCAAACGTTATCAATGAGAAATCACATCAAAGAGAACATAAGGAGCAGCTCCTGAAGGCAGACATTGCTCTGGCGCTGGAGTTAACGTTGACCTGTGTGCACATGAGAGAGGGAGGGAGGGAGGGCACTTCTGGCTGGTACCAGCATTGGACACACAGCTGTGGGCACAGCCTGGGCCCTGGAAACTGATTTTTCTCCAGGAGAGACAGGTGAACACTACCACTCCCTTAGACTCGTCACAGCACAGAGAGGACAGGCCCAGGAAGGATGGGAGCAGTGCCCATCCAGCCTAAGTGGGAGAATGAAGCACCTGAAACATCAAGTGGGGAGGGGGAGGAGCCTGGGGCTAAAACCAGAACTAGCCTTGAGAAAAAGACCCGAGTTAACTTGTGACTGGTTAACGAATGTCAACTCTACTTCAGTTTTGATTTTTTCAAGAAAAAGTCCTATTTGTGAATTTTTCATGTCTCGTGAGGGTGAAAGCGCAACATACTTTGCCATCGGGAACATGTCTTAGGAGGAAACCAGCCTGTCGGGACACACTCAGAGGTTTCGAGCAGCCCGACACTGTGCACAAGCAGTGCTGAAGGGAGGGAGCAGCATAGACGTCTTCCTGAGGGACGACCCTCCAGCCTGAACTGGCCAGTCCCTGGGAGCCTGAATCAAGGGTGGACAGAGGAACAGGCAAACTCCTCTCCTTCCTGTCTTAGTCAGCACTGTGCAGCTGTACCAGGCACCACTCACCTAAGAAATCTCGCTCACTGGGATGGAGGGTGAAGAAAGTTTGGGGAGGCACACGCAAGGGCTCACCATGTATCCTGGATGGACCCTTCCATGAACCTGGTATGAAGATTAATGTGTAAAACAAAGCTACCACTGAAGGCAGCCATGGAGAGACAGCTGAGTAACAGAAAAAGGGTCTCAGGGACCCTGAGTCAGGAATACGCAAGGCCCATAAATCTGAACCGCCGAGGGCTGCCTGTGTGGGTGTGGAGCAGCGGGCCACAAGGAGACCCGTGGGACCTGTCCAGGCGAGTGAGGGCGGCAGGGAGATGGGGGCGCCTTCAGATGCTGTGTCTGGGCCCCTGTGGTCACCACTAGTAAGAAACAACTGGGAAACTCATTTCCCACAGCGTTTACTTTTATTGAACAGCAGCATCAGAAGTGCTGACACTACAGAAGGGAGACGAGAGGTGAACCAGAAGTCAGCCAGGATCCTGCCCACAAAGCTGGGCCACAACAAGATGAGAGGGTCAGAACGCGCCACCAGAGCACCTGTTGGTCAGGCAGCCTTGCTCTCGGCACCATGAGTCACACTGGATGTGACACATGGAATGAAGATCGTGGGATGAAGATGTGCCCCAACCACAGGTCAGACAGAGACTGAAAGGCTACTTGAGGAGCTTGGCCACGTTCAGACTGGGAACTATGATTTCCCTGAAGATGGGCACATAGTTTGGATTCACCTGTGTGGAGCCCTGCTCCAGTGTCTCAATGATGGTCTGCTTCATGTCCCGGCTGGCATCCCCTCGCAAGGCCAGCAGTGCGCCGATGTGGTCATCCCTGGGAAAGTGGGGGAAATGGCAGGGGTGTATGGGGGTATGCACTGAGTGCCCCCGCCTCCCCACCTTCCATGCTCCCCCTGCCCCCCCCCCCATCCCTGCCTGCAGCTCAGTGGGCACTGAGGATCCCAGAACAGGGTCAATAGCTGCAGGTGAAAGGCCCCCCTCCCTTGTCAGATCAGAGGGAGAGAAGCCTAAGTTTGCATATTATAATCTAGTCTTTTTTTCAATCTACAATTGCAAAGTTTTTAAAGGTTGCTTTTCTAAATCTTTGTTTAATAAACGAATTAAGACACGTTGACCCTGGAGAGCATAGGACCACTGGATTTTCTGCTCACAGCAAGACCAGAACAGCATCAGGAAAAGAAACTTAGCTGAGTTGACCCGGGTGGGTTCACAAAGGCTGGTGGGAGCCTGCAGCCAGCACTGTCCTCATGAAAGCTGGAAGGAGTTCTGGCAAGCATGGCACACTGGCTCCCTCCCCTGAACCCACTACAAGCACAACACAAGCTTCTCAAAACCACTGCTCAGCCACACTGAGCCTCCACCCAGCCCTACATGCAGTCTGACCATTGGGAGCTACATGGACCATGGCAGGGCTGGCAAGAGCGCACAGAAGACGCAAGCATGTCCGTTATTGCTCTCAGAATCCCACTCTGCCTGCAACTATTGTCTGCATAGCTCATCCTCAAACAAGTCCAGACCTGGCACACTGTCACCCCTCGGGGTCATGCCTAAAGCCCAGGACCCTAGGAATGATCCTGCGGCTCCGCTCCCTGAGTTCTAGCTGAGACAAGAGGCTATTACCTGATGTCTGGGTATTTGCTGACCAGAGTCGAGACTTCAAGGTAGAGCAGGGATGGGTCTGTCAGCTTAATCACTTCTGCAACAGCGATGATCGTATCACAGTACCCGTCTGCATCTTCGCCAAAACCCTAGAAGTCAGTATGGAGGCCATGAGCAGCACGCAGCACCACCATGCCTCCAGGCAGACGCAGGCTGGAGTCTGTCAAACCCTCTCTCTGGCCAAGGACGCCTGACCAGCCCACTCCCTTCTCTCACATAAACACCAAGACTGGTTCCCACAGGGGGCCATTCCCGTGGGAGCACAGACATGGGGTTGGGGGTCTGGGTGGATCATGAAATCAGCTTAGCCCCTCATAAGGGAGGGGACATGTGAGCACTGTGTCGCACAGCTGAGGTCTGGCTACATGCTCCCACCAGAAGAACCTAGAAGCTACTGCCCTAAGTGCAGGTGCCCCAACCACAGGTCAGACAGATCTGCATGCAGATCCTCCGGTTTACAAAAGTTACTTGGTTCCTGATCCTGATCAACTACCCTAAAGTCGTAGGGGTGGAAAGGAAAAGAAGTCACAGCGACACTTATTAGTGACAGTGAAGGGTATGAGGCGGTGGCACTCACAGACGCCAGCTTTCGGAACAGGAAGCGCAGCTGCTCGGCCTCCCGGACCATCCTCTCGGCGCCCTCCTTGCGCTCCTCAGGGCTGCGGAAGGAGATGCGCTTCTGCATAACAGCCCGCAGGTACTCCACCACCACGCGCCGGTGTGCCTCCGCCGTCATCCGCTGAAGAGCAGAGATGTGTCAGCCCCACGAACATGTGGGCTTCGTTTTACATGTAGGTCGACATGTGAACAGAACACATTCCTTCCCATTTCCCGTCAGCACAAATGGCAGAACTTCAGAGTAAATATATTAGGTAAATAAGTACATCTGTGACTTTTAATTATAAATTTTACTTTAGAAAATCATAGCAGTATTCACTGTTTCCCTAAAGCCCAATGGTGAAAGGGAATTATGCAGGCAGGGCACAGCATTGGCAAGAGCCATGCAGATGGGCGTCCACGGAGCTGCCCTGTTCTGTACCCATCTCAGAGCACTTCACCCTTCGAGCGGAGTGGGGGTCAGTGGGAAAATAGGGAGCTGAGGCCAGGCCCCAACTCCAGCCCTCACAGGCAGACAGGCTCCACAGGACAGATGCATGAAGCACACACGATCCTCATCCACAGAGCTGTTTAATGACCAGTCTATGGAAATGGTGACTGTGCTTCAGAGGAGGGAGGAACCCGAGTCCATCCATTTGAGGAAGTTTCAGAGGAGACCATGGTTCTCTCCACAATGTGTGACACAGTGTAGATCCCAGCTTCCACTGGAGCCCACCCTCAAGCAGCACATGGGCACCAGGCAGTCATCCCGCAAGTATGTAAATCAAACTGCAATGACGTGATGTCCAACATCACAGCCCCAGACCAAACAGAAGCTGTGTCTACTTGGGGAAGCTGGATGCTCCCCATCCTGTGCCAAAGGGAGGGGCCCCAGGGGCCCCAAATAAGACAAGCAGAACCGCACCAAGCACCCGTATGGGGCCACTGCCGAGACCAGGGTCAGACCTTCTCAGTTTAGGCATGAACTCCAATCAGACTAGGAGACGAGACACTAAGACTGGGAGTCCGCAGAGACAACAAGCTCCCGGCTCAAGGATTCCAAACATGGGGCCGAGATCAACTGTTAAGTCATTACTCAAAATGTTCAAAGAAATAAAAAGTGGAACCAAAAACTGTGCAATCAACAAGAAATTCAATATTGACCAGAGCTGGTCCCACCAACATCTAGAAGCTCCTATCAGCTGTGAAAGGACCCATGAGTCAGGTGGACTTAAAACACCTCGGTCTCCCTGCAAGTATCACTTTTAATGGCAGTTAGAAGAATTTCCTTTAAAATTAGGAATTAAACATGGATCCCCCCTGGGCTGGGTGTCGAGTGCAACAAGACATGGAGAAGACATAAAAGCTGTAAGGATCAGAAATGAAAACACACAAGGTCACTGTTCAGAGATAAAACACCTGTCTGCATAGAGACATGAAAAGATGTGGAGACAAATCCTAGGAACAATTAGAAAATTTTACAAAGTGTCCAGATATGAGGTCAACATATCAAAAACACTTAATTTTTAGAAACAAAAAGTTAGAAAGCCTGATTTTACAAAGTAACACTTTTAATAGCAAAAACTATACAAGGCCAAGTGCACATGAGAAAGATGATCAAGCCCTTGATGAGGACCTAATGGCATGTTATGCTTAAGACCTCAGACAGTGAGTAACACAGGAGCTCCCTGTTCTCACGGGGCCTCTGTGGAGTGGAAAAGGGCCGGCAGCCAACGTGCCGTGACGGGGATCTGGACAGGGGACTGCCTTTCTGCCCATCCTCTCATCAGAGCCACAGCCAGTACCCCCACCTCAGGGTCCAGGTTTTAGACCGTGTGTCACTGTGGGTTTAGTGGGGTGTCAGGAGACAGTAGTCAGATGAATGGTCTAAATCTTCACACAGAGGCCCCATCATCACCACCTCCACCTTATCTTTAGACACTG
Organism: Myotis lucifugus; assembly: GCF_000147115.1. NCBI lineage: Eukaryota > Metazoa > Chordata > Mammalia > Chiroptera > Vespertilionidae > Myotis > Myotis lucifugus. The sequence goes on along the minus strand of NW_005871048.1, from coordinate 49,067,945 downwards.
ATGTCTCCTACCTGCCTTAGGTTAATAAAAACACCTGGGAACTTCCATTCACAGAACTAATTTGACACTGGATTCTACACAAAATGCCATTTGGGCTCTAGGATGCAGGTGAATTCACACCATGTGAATGTGCCCCCACACTCTTACCTTTTTATACGGCTTTTTAATTTTGGCAAAATCATTGAAATAGTCTTCCACGGTGACACAGATGATGTCTACAGCGTTCGATCCCAACAGCCACTTTCTTGTCATCAGCTCACTGAGATGTTGCTAAAAAGCACAGCCCAAAGAAAATATCACCTTGACACTGTCCCCAAGTCATGTGCACGTCTGTCTACTGATATGACAGCACCTGGTAATCACAAGCACTACTGGTGGGTGACCTGCAAGTATGTACTTTAACCACACAGGGCTCAGATGACACATACCTGTGACATATGCAGGTATCTGTGTGTAAACATTTCACCATTGATGACTACATATACAGGGTTTGGCAAAAGTAGGTTTACATTGTGAGTATATGAAAGTTTATTCTTTATTAATTATTGTTTATTAATTATTGTATTATTGTCCATGCAAACAACTGTAAATCTACTTTTGCCCCACCTTGTATTATATGAATACTCTAGTTATCCAATTCTGATGAACATTTAAAATTTTTCACATTTTGCAACTGAATAATGCTGCAGTGAATTCGCACACTCTGCAGGTGAAACTCCTAAAAGTGGAATTGCTCAAAAAGTATAGAAACTAAAACCTTAATTAGCTGTTTCCAAACTGTCCTCCAAAAGCTGCACAATTCATATTCTACACAGAACACAACTGTCCCTTGGCCCCAGCTGGGTGGCTCAGTTGGTTGGAGTGTTGTCCCATATACCATAAAGGTTGTGGGTTCAATTCCTGGTTTGGATGTGTACAGGAGGCAATGGATCATTGTTTCTCTCACATCAATGTTTCTCTCCCTCTCCCTCTCCCTCTCCCTCTCCCTCTCCCCCCCCCCCCCTTCCTCTCTAAAATCAATGAACATCTTTGGGGGAGAATTAAAAAAAAAAAAAAGACTGTCCCTTTGCTCATGCCCTCAACAACACTGAGGGGTATCAATGTTTGCAATCCTTGGCATTTTGATAAGAAAAAAACAAGACTTTTTAAATTTGCATTTCTTTGAAGATCAGTAAGATTGAACGTTTTGTTTCATATTTAGGATATTTGTGACCCTTTTACTGTGAAAAGATTACTCGGGTCTTTTATCTACTTTTGGATTATACTGTCTTTTTTTTCATATTTTGAAATAATTTCAAATTCATACATTTCATTTGTTTTCTAAATAATTTTCGAGAAAGTGACAGACATGAAATTATCCCACCAATCATCCTAGGAGCTCCTTTCCAGGGAACCTGAAATAATCATGGCTTTCTATTTTAAATATATTCTGGTTTCTGCCAATACATCTGTATAATGTTGAACCATCTTTGCATTTCTGAAAAAAACCTTACTTGTTATTTATGCCTTTGATATGAAGTTAAATGCATTTTGTTAATGACTTTCTTTTGTATCTTTATTCAAAACTGAGACTGGTCTATGTGACATGCGTATGCACCATGCACGTGTTCTCAGTTTGGTTTGGCATTAAGAATGCTAACGAATATAACAGTCCCCCGGTGACATACTTGATCTATTTTGTAATCCACTGATATTTATAGGGAGTGTCTACTCAGTTGCATAGCAGAAGGACCAAAACTCGGGCCTATACCACATAGAAAAGCCACGGCGCTTTAACTGTGACTGAGGATGAAGGCAGGTGTACACTCAGCTCGAATGCACAGCCAGAGTGCCCTACCTCCAGGTCCAGGAAGACCTCCTCCAGTAGGCTGCTGCAGCCCTCCTTTGCGATGGCATCCAGAATCCCATCCATGCTTGGCTGGCTCAGAGACACGCCTTCTTCCACTTCATTTTTTAAATACTTCCTCTTTAAACTGACTATGGATTCTCTGCAAGGGAACAGTTGAGGCTCAGTGAGGCAGCTGAGTGTTCTCACACGCCTGTCTTCATCCCCAACGACCACTTACTTGAAGGTCTGGCAGTTGTTGATGATGGCGATCATGTACTGGACGTAGCAGTGCGGGTGCTGCCGGTTTCTCAGGTGCTCCTCTTTATACAACTGAGCTTCTTCTTTGTATCTGAGGAACACAACCCACATCAAATAGCATCAGAGAATAACTGGCAGGTATTTCAAACGCCACGCTGACATCATACCTAAACAGATGTTTCACATCACTAACACTTGACCAGATGAGTCTTTAAAAAAATTTTTGGGGGGGACACTCTATACCAGCCGTGGGCAAACTATGGCCTGCGGGCCGGATCTGGCCCATTTGAAATGAATAAAACTAAAAAAAAAAAAAAAAAAAAAAAAAAAAAAGACCGTACCCTTTTATGTAATGATGTTTACTTTGAATTTATATTAGTTCACACAAACACTCCATCCATGCTTTTGTTCCAGCCCTCCGGTCCAGTTTAAGAACCCATTGTGGCCCTCGAGTCAAAAAGTTTGCCCACCCCTGCTCTATACTAATAGAAGAAAAGAAAAGTTGGTCATTTAAAATAAATTATTACAATTTAACTTCCTATCAACCCTTTGAAATAGGGGGTTAGTGTTCTGATTATACAAATATTCTGAAATATCTGATGGTGAGTAATTGAGAAAGTATTATCTTATTTATATGACATAATTCCCCTAGAAACATATACAATGGGAACACTGTCATGTGTTAAATATAAATTAGACTCTTTAGATATCACAGAAACAAACAACCGAGATGGCTACATGCTTTATTTTTTAATTTATTATGAAGATTCTCTAACATGTACAGGAATAGAACAGATCTTAAGAAAGGACCAAACTGAACATTGGCAATTAAAGGGAAATTATTCAGTATTTATTCTACCTTTTTGTACGAAGTGTGGTTCAGGTAATCAAACCGCTGGGGCAGATGAGAAAAACTTCCTCTTTAGAGAAGAATTCCATCTCATTCCTCTAACAAAATGACTAACTCAGGCTATGTTCCCCAGATGTATGGCCGATGGGGACTCTGAGGGGACTGGCTGCTGGCAATGAGCCACCAGAACAGGATAGAGAAACACGCATCTCCTGATGTGCTGCCATGCGGAGCATACACACCACCTATGCAGGGTTCTTGCAGAACAGTGAGTAAAGAGGGGAATCCTACAAGTCTTTAGAGACAACCTGTGGTTTGTGGGCAGACGGCAATCTGAGACCCAGGCTGGAGGATGCTGGATGCTCTACAGCAGCGGTCGCCAACCTTTCAGACCTCACGGACCACCGGTTGGTGACCGCTGCTCTACAGGACAATGTGCACATCTCCATAAGCCAATGGCTTAAATAGGGGAAGGGACTGTTCTCCTGTACCAGAGAGCTGAGAACCCCAAAAACCACACATGATGTAGAATACCTAACTCTAAAGAGATAATATGTCTGCAACCACTGAGAAAATCCAAATACAAAAGTGGTATCACATGGTCCCATGGAGTAATTGTGCAAGTTTTATATGGGTTGACAGCACTTTAGTTAGGGTAGAGAATGCAGAGCAAATGATACAATGGGATTTTCTTTAAAGTTATTTCAGCAGAGAAAGAAAGAGGGGAAGGGGAGGAGGTAGAGAGACCAGATGAGGCAAGGGCTTTAAAGGGATAGCTTTTGAACCTGGATGATGGGTAAACAGTTATTTATGTCATTCTTCTACTTGTGCACAGGTTTGAAAAATCTTCTTCATGAACAATTCAAAGGGAGGGAGGTGTCCTGGAGACTGTCCCTCTGAGCCCCCTATCCAGGGCTGGCTCTATTGGGGGTGCCTCCCAGGGGTGGCAATTCAGAGTGACCACTGCACCTGGAGCTGTCCTCCCCACCCCAGAAAGTCAGACGAGGGGAAGGATACATGTCTCAGAAGAAGCTCTAACTCCAATCCCGCGGTATATTGACTACATTGCTGGGGACGTCACAGATCAGATCTGGCTCTCAGGGGACTGGTGAAATACCTTCAATAGGAGGGAGCAAGAAAAAGCTGCCTTTTTAAATAACAAAGGAAGGTGACTACAGTCAACCCAGGCTTAAGTTCTTTTTTAATATCAGGCATATCAGGATCAACACATTTTTACTTTTAATTTTTAAAAACATAAACTTTCTAAATTAGTACACTGGCAAAAATACATACCTACTTAAGAAAGAATTCATTTGCTGAAGACACAAAACTAGTACCTTTGTTTTCAAATCTTCACTTATCTGAGCAGCAACTTGAAGATTCTGTTCGAACATCTAAAAATTGGAGAACTTATGAATTTTGACATAAATTCACAACAGCCAAGTTTTCCTGTTATATAAAACCCCCATCTGCTAACTGGTAGTTAGGACAATCCAAATTCAGAGAAAAAAAAATGAAAACATGTGAAAAATAAAGTTAAACAAACAACTTTCTCACCGGATAAAAAAACAAGTGAGTGAACCATTTCCTAATCACCTGCAAACAGGCAGGTCTCCTTGAAGTGGGCAGTTGACAGGGAGATGGAGGGCCCAGAGACGCGGTGATATGGGTGCCAGGGGTTGCACTGTGATTAGCGATGTGTATTTCTTAAGAAGAATTAGGACATATATTGGAGCTGAGGGGAACAGGACTTGGAAAAACAGAAGGGCCAGCAGGCAAAGTTCAACCCAGGTCCTTGTCGTAAATGGGCTATCATGTCATACTTTCCAGATCAAAGAAAAGGTGAGGACCAATCCATGGCTAAGTAATGGTATCACCTGGAGAAAAAAACCCACCAACACTCACTTCTGCTGGCTGGAGTCCGCAGACAGAGTGCCATACAAATATTCCAATAGGACTCAGCCCTCCTACTGTCAGCAACTCACTCAAAGGGGGAAAATTCCATGGGCCAAAGAAAAAGAGGACACTGGGGGATACCAGCAGGCGACAGGACATTAAAAGTAAATTCATTGTAAGAATGCATGATTATCATTAAAATCTAAAGGACTCTTCCCCAAATCCATCAGGTTGGACTCAATTTTGTGACATTTATGAAGATATATCTTGACCATTTACAATATCAGAAACTCCAAACAAGCAAACTCAAATCTGAGTGTTACACATAAATAACACAGAATTCACTTCTAGTTCAGGTAAAAAAGGGTTAGGAAAACTAAAATGACCCTGGGAAGAACTACTTGGCAGATACAACCCTCCATTTCTTCAGCTCCAGAAAGAGAAGGACCTAAGGAACTGGGGAGCTTCTTTCTATCTTCACTATGAAATGATGCACCTTGTGTTTGTTTGTGAAACCAGCAGACCCTATTAATCAGAAATGAACCTCAGAATCTGTAGATGGTACCTGGAAGACGATGGCCGGGAGTGTTGTCTGGTAGTACCCATCTTGGTCGGCTTCAGGCTCAGTCTCTTTTATCCAGTCTTTCTTGTCTGTTTCTAGAGCTTTCCGCAACCAAGCAATGATGTTTGACTAAGGAAGTTTAGCATCAAGGAAGAAAAGAACAGGCCCTATGAGCCGAGGATTAAGTGGGGCAGCTGCAGAAACCAAACACAGCACCCTGGGAATTCCTGTTCCCAAACAAGGGAATGACAGAAAAGCCATCCCAAGAGCTAGCTCCACAGTGGTGGTGCCCTCACCACCTCCACCAACTTATCCTTTTGGAGGACAAGCTGGGTTTGTCAGACATACATGGAAGATGGAGGCAGACCTGTCTGTGGCAGACCAGACACCAGCACTGTTACCTCCCGCGCACAGACCCCTCCACATATCAGAATACTGTCCGGGGGGGAGGTGCACCATCACCATCCCAAGAGCAGACCCTGGGGTCACCGGGCAATATTTGGTGCCCTAACTGCCACCTTCTCACTCCCAGATCAATGGTAAGAGGCTGGCAGGTGCCACCATACATCAGCAGGACGTCCTGGGGTCTTGCGAGCCTACCAGGCCCAGCCCTCCAAACAGAGACAGTTTCCATACCTTGGAATGTATAACCCAATCTTCAGGTCCCAGGCCAGACAGTGGGCCACTCTCCTCCTCTAACTGGCAAATGTACGTTTCAAGACCTGATTTCCCAAAAACAGAGCCTGCGTATCCTTAGGAAGCCAATGTCAAGGCAGGGTCTCACTCCCCGCTTTGGCTCACTGGAATCAGTTCCACGATACTTGGAGACCCAATGCCATGTCTGGGCACTAGGCACAGACCATCTAGGACAACGCAGTGCTCTACTCACAGTGAGAGTTGACATGTATGTGTCCAGGAGCTCAGAGACCACATTTGGAGAAAGCAAAGGCTCCAGGGTGCTGACATCCACTTCCGGGGCCAGCTCCACATTTCCCATCATCTCTGTGCTACAGAAAAGCCCAGGAATGAGAAAGATTAAGAACCAGAAAAATAGAAAGTCTCAGGTAAGTGTTGCTATTTCTTTTCACACACAAATACCCAACCACCCTTAAGGAAGTCAAGAGAGGAGGCACGAAGAGCACTGGCCAAGGAGCCCCTGTGCCCACGCCACAGGGTACTGGAGGGCCACTTAGCAAAGAAGCCCCGTGAGGGCAAGATCTGCTTGCTCCATCCACGGCGCCTCCCATGGAAGACCAGGACAAATAGGGGGCGTGGAAAAGACACGTCTATGAAACAGGAGAATAATCTCTAATGCAGGGAACACATGACATTCACAGTGAAACTCAAGTCAGCAAGAACGTCACCAAATCCAGTCTACCGTGCTTAAGAAAGCAGGGATGTGGACTAAGTTTCAGAAAAAAGTTTTCCTATAAAAGTTAATACCTGTGTATGTGGTTGGGTTCTTAAAAGTCTAAGGTTCAACTTAGACTTAAAGCTCAGAAAATTCATGTGCCTTAATGCTGCATTTACTAAATGTGTATTTAAATGACACTAGTCCACTCTATCAGAAATCCAAGTCAATCTTATAATCTTTATAAGATTATGCCAATGTCAAAAGACTGTCTACTTAACCCACACGACTTTCATCCCAAGAACCTTAATTCAGCATGAAGATGTTTGCAGTATGAAAGCAGTTCAACTCTTCCCATGATAAAGTCCACTATGACAGAATGGGATGACAATAGGAAGCTGCCCAAGAATTCCCAAGAACAGAAAAGTGCTTACAATGTAGTGAGTGAAAAACAAAACCAACACACAAAACTGGGCATGTCACACAAACATACACTCCACAGTCAGATGGCTGGAGCTCAGGGGAGGGCCCAGAGCTGGATTTGAATCCTGCTCCCCACTTGACTTGGGGCCACGTGAACTGGGCACATGACTCCCTGTGCTCATGTACAAAGGGAAGAAAATCATCACATGCCTTCCTCACGGTTAACACGTGTAGGCCAAGGCTGCATGGAGATGACTGACAGATGGGGCAATCATGGCAGCTGTGGACTCCCGGGCTGTGTGAGGGCAGCACCCAGAAGGCAACAAAAGCTGCAGCCACAAGGATCATCATTAAAAAGGTATTTCCTCTCTTTATATTTTTCTGCATTGAAATGTACACATTTTCTACTGTAAGACGTTACACAAACAAAAAACATCCCAAAACCTTACTGCTAAAAAAAACAAGAGATTTAATTAATTTCTACACAATAGCAATAAGACTAAAAAAAACCAATTCCAATACAGTACTTAATAACCTGTTTTCTATTCACAAAACCATGCAAGATTAAAAATGTGTTTTCCTCTCAGCTAGCTAATCTTGAAGAAATTCAGAATACCCCACCATTGCCTCGTTTTCTAAACCCTACCTTAAGCTAATACAACCATGAATGAAATGGCTCATGTCACTTTTGTGAAATGACAAAGCCTCAAGGCTGAAATGGAAAAGGATAACTGATTTTCCCAACATAATGGTGAGAAGAAGAAACCAAACCTGGGGAAAGAGTGAGTTGGTGTCTCCTCACCAACCATGTGCCTCTGAAGGACCTTTTGGGCCCAAGTGTCTTCTCACCTGCCAACTGAGGTGAAACCACCTGCTCAGTGTCTCTCATGGAGAAAGCAGGTTAGTACATAGTGAACACTTAGTACCACAGGAAAGTCCAAGCTGAACTGCTCAATATGGACTGGATGTCAAGGGCAGAGGCACCACCCAAACATAAGAAGATTCACACAACTAGCAGCTGGGCCCAACCTCAAGGATAAGGCCCACAGATAGACTAGAAAGACTTTCATCAACCAGAAACTAATACCTGTGGGTGCCAAGCACCTGAGAGGAGCAAAACAACAGTAGCTGTTTAGAGCCAGTCAGTATGTTTTTATACAATTTCTATGTAAAAGAAAACACAAGATGTAAAGTTAGTGTTACCTTGTGTAGGTGTTTAAAACCCAAGTCAGCAGGCTCACAATCTCATTTGCTTCTAGGTCTTCCGATGCAAGCTCCTGCATCCGTATTGTCAGGGCCTGGTGGTACATGCTCAAGAGATTCCTGAAAATCTCATAATGGGGAGGAAAACACTGAACCATCAGGTTTTTTGCAACGATGAGGTCATCTAGGACGTACTTCCTTATGATTTCTAGGTGGCGAACGAGCCACATCTTGTCAGACTCCCTGGTGTCAGCCTGTGTGCCCTCGATTCTGGTAATTACAGTTTTGTCCAAGATTTTAAACATATTCTCCTTCCAATTCTTGGGCCTCCCCGGAGGAACAAAGCTAGTTTGCTTTTTCCGGTCAAGTATGCGCCTGTCAATCTTTTCTTCCCTTTCAATGATCCTGACAACTGACACCAGCAAGGTGGGGTCACGGCGGACGGTGACCAGCGACCTCTGTAGCACCATCCACAGTTGCTTCGCCAGTTCGTCAGAGAGCCCCTGTGTGCTCCCAAAGTAGCTGTGGATGAGGGACATGTCACGAGTGTTCCCACTGTCCATACGGTACTGCTCGTACATCAGCCCGTCTCGGGAGCACTCCAGGTCCATCAGCTTCCGGTGGGCCTGCAGGAGCGCCCCTTGCTCTATGAGGTCCTGGGTTTCCCTCACAATCTCTGGCACTAGAGAAAAAGGCACAAGATGAGTACGCATGGAGCAATGAGACCAGGTATTCAACAGTGCTGCCATCAGACACAGGCATGAGAACAGGACACATATCCAAGGTACAGTGTGGCAGGAGCAAGGTGTCCTGTGCTTTGGATTCACAGCAGTGGGCAAGTGAAAAGAACTGTTCTAGGTTACACTCAGAGGTTGAGCAGTTTGGGGAAAGACAGAAAGAACTTCCAGAGACCAAACATGAGATAAAGGCAGGGAGTGGTCAGACCACCCCAAAGTTTCTTGCTGGAATGCTGATGAATCTGACAGAGGCAAAGGGACAAGTGGAGGGACAGGCTCTGGGGGAAACACACCAGGAGCTCCCATCACAGCACCACATGAGGAAGCTGTGCTGAACACAAAGGGACCCCACCCGGGTGACAGCTGACACTCTTCCTACCACTATGGAGGTGTTGGGAAGATTACTCTGAAAGGGTCATTCCCACACCTTCCTGCCCCCACACCAGCCCCCACCAGCCCCACAGCCTCCACCAAGTCTGATTCCAACTGAGACTGAGACTCCAGAGCATGCCCTTCCCAAGCCCCCAAGGCCCCTAGCCTGTATATCCTCTTCCTGCTCCTGGGAACTGCTGCTCTCCTTAATCACCTCTCCCTCTGGGGACTACTCCCTCTGTCCTGTTCACAGGGCTGCTTCTCTCGCAGACCACAAGCTCCTTTCAAGGGGTGGTTCATCTTTATTCTTCTGCACCCAGAAAATCCCAGCTGGTCTACTGATCTAACCACTTGAAGGAACGCAGCTCACACATAACTAGTTCAGTTACCCACTTCTGTGCCTCTGTCCTGACACGCACAGAACTACTAGCTCTTACTTGCTCAGTTGATCATTTCTATGCACGTTCAATACAATAAGCTAACTGCGCAAGCAAGGAATTACACCTACTACCAACTCTGAGACAGGTCTACAAAACACACTGCACAGAGGCTGGACTGCATTACCCACAGAGCAAGGAAAACCAAGCAAGAGCCACGGGCATGAGCACTGGTAGCACTCTGCCCTGCGATGCCCGTGGTGCCCACTGGCCCCGCCGTCAGTCTAGCTACCTGAGAAAATGTTTTTGAGGTTCTCCACAGCAGCAGCGAGCTGGCTGTGCCGCACCACAGCATCCTTCACATCCTTGAGGCTCTCGATGGTGTTGATGCCCTGTCTCCAGTCCTTGCTGACATCGGCCAGGGACCGCTGGATGTCCTTCACGTCGTTCAGTGCATTGTGGAGCTGGCTCAGGCCTGTGCGCACCCCATCTAACTGAGACTGGATAGCTGCCTGGGGGAGACAGTGAGCAGTGAGCAGTGCTGGGCAGCCACAACAAATCTTCCCAGGAGGTTCAAGTGCAAAATGCCATCTCAGTAGCAGGGAACAGTCAACATCCAGAGAAAAGAGAATAAAACTCAAGTACCTAATTGATTCCCAAGGGAACTTTTTCTTTTTTCCTTATTGCTGCCTTAGAACAAAACAACAATGCCTTTTAAAGCTTCTTGAGAAAACCTCCCAACACTCCTACTCCAGCCGCTCTGCCTGAAGAGAATGGACACCACTGTGGGTGCGCCTTAGCTCCTATGGCCACCCCTTAAATCAGGGGTCCTCAAACTATGGCCCGCGGGCCACATGAAAATACAAATATTGTATTTGTTCCCGTTTTGTTTTTTTACTTCAAAATAAGATATGTGCAGTGTGCATAGGAATTTGTTCATAGTTTTTTTTTAAAACTATAGTCCGGCCCTCCAATGGTCTGAGGGACAGTGAACTGGCCCCCTGTTTAAAAAGTTTGAGGACCCCTGCCTTAAATGGTATCTTTAGAACGGGGGTGAGGAACATCCAACCCACCAGCCATATGAAAAATCATTTGGTCTGGCCCTGCCAAGGAATCAGAGGTGAATTATTAAATGTTTGACCAAATATAGCAAAAACTTTATAAACCAATTTTCAAGTTGATAATTTTGTATGGCCTGCAAATGATGTTATAAATATCCAAATGGCCCTTAGCAGAAAAAAGGTTCCCCACCCCTGCTTTGGACCCCTTCCATGATCTCTCAGGTGCCTGTTTCCTAACAGGCCTTATCTAGGTACAGGAAACTGTCAGGATTTGCTTATCAGCTTTAGGAATGAGGGCTCTCCTGCCACTGAGCCCAAACCAGTCTCTGCTCAAGGACAGCCAGCCCCACTACACAGAACTGGTACACGTAAGATTTGGACTCACTTTTTGGGCCCACAGGAATGCCACCTAGTGAACTGTACAGTCCGAAGGAAGAGGGCATGACAGAGCAGCAGCAGGTGGACAGCAAGGGAAGGGAAAAAGCAGGCAGCACAAAGAGGCCAGGAACACCTTTAACCCAGGAGTCTTAAGTGGCATTTAGAAATAATTAACAATGACTGTAACAGACCAGACAAGGTTTCTAAGTCACTACTGGTAATTCTTAGTTAATCCCACAAGCTTCCAAAACAGATTAAAATTCTGACTAAAAATGCAGCCGGTCCACATTCATTTTAAAATTAATATGAAACTGCTGTTTCAAATCCATCCATGGGTTTTGGGATGCCCCCTGGGTACAAATGAATGGCCTCATCCTGTCTCATCAAAGCTGCCATTACCTTACCTGGATTCTAGTATTTTCTAATGGAGAGCTGACATTGCCGAATCAGTGTGAGAATTAACTTTCATCAAAGACAAATCCTCAAGACTGTTCTACTGCCTGTCAACCATGGCAGCCCAGGATCTTAACATTTTTATAACTATACTGAGTGTGTATATGAATTAAGTTGAAAGCCAATCCAAATCATAAAATATCTTGAAAATAATGATTTTCATTCTTGCTCCACTCCCACACACTCTTAATATGTCTAACTCTCCTCCTCCCTTCTACCCCAGGGCCAGCAGATACCTGGCACACGGTCAGCCTGCTATACATCATGTGCTTAAATTATCTAAATAAAATATTCTCAGGAAGCACTCTATATAAGAGGTTTTTAGAAAAAAGAATTTAACTATTAAAGGTTGTTACCCTGGTGTTTCCAATATTCCCAGAACCTTTTTTTAAAATATATTTTTATTGATTTCAGAAGAGAAGGGAGAGAGGGAGAAAGAAAGAGAGAGAGAGAGAGAGAGAGAGAGGGAGAGAGGGAGAGAGGAAGGGAGGGAGGGAGGAAGGGAGGGAGGGAGGGAAACATCAATGATGAGAAAGAATCACTGATCGACTGCCACCCAGTCTGGGGATTGAACCCGTAATCTGGGCATGCGTCCCAACAGGAATCGAACCGTGACCTCTTGGTTCATAGGTCAATGTTCAACCACTGAGCAATACCAGCCGGGCTCTGGTTTCTTTTCAGATTGCATAACTATTCCCACAATCTTGTTTATAAATCTACTGATTGGTAATATACTGTTGGAAGGAACGTGCTAAGTAAAGGTGATGTTCCACTCTGTCTCTTTCCAGATCATCACTAAGTCTAATTTAGGAAAATTACAATAATAAAGCTAAGCAAGAACCTAAAACTCAAATAATGCTGTCCTGCCTGGGGGTGCAGCAGGTACCTGTAGCCTCTCTGGCCTCGTACCTTCAATCTGGCCTCCACAGAGGCCTTTTTCCGGGCCTCTCTTCTGCGATACTGCTCCACTTTGTCCAGCTGGTCCGGGCGCTGAAGCATCCCAGCAACCCTTTGGACCGCTGTTGCCACAGCCTCCCGGTCTGTCTCCTTCATGGTTAAAAAGCAGGTGGGATCTCCGAACCTGACATACTCGAGTTACGTACCCTGTGTGCATGGGGGAGAGGGAACAGGAGGGGAAGATGTGTTAGACAGGTAGAAATGTTAGGTACAACCCTCCTCCCCCAATAGGCAGTTGTTCATAGTGGAGCTGTAAGAAGAGCACTTGATTAATCCAGTAAGCCTGAAGGAACACTGAACTAGGATTATCAACTCCTTAATAAGAAATACAAACCTTCACAACTCCAATATGGAGAAAGTTCTACCTTGAAGGGGAGCAGAGGCATTTACAGGTATGAGATATGGACAGTATTTCTATGTGAACCCCAGACCACTCAGCATATTAGATGTCAGTCTCCAAGGCATTTCTCTTGCCCGGACAGGACCAATTTCTTATTTCCAGAGCGTTCACACCACCCCTTGGCCGTGCCAATGGGGCAGCCGCGCCAGAATGTCTTAGCGAGGACACGGAGGCACAGGGACAGCACACCTCACCACCCCAGTCGAAGTCCCAGCACACCTCCTACCATTCCCCTTAAAAATCACTATTGTCGATAGCATCCAGATTTCTGCTTTCTACTATTCAACAGAGTCTAGTAAGCAACAGCCAGAAGGCACAAGGCTCAGGTGCACTGTACAGCACAAATGCTCGGAAACTAAGCAAACCTGCCTTCAACCCAGCTCTACCCACATCCCGGTCCTGGAGCCAAAAGGGAGATTTGGTGAGAGTGGCAAACCCATCTCCATGCATGTTTTCTGTCCACAACGTCTCGAAAATATTAGTAAGTCCCACCCTCTCCCTAAAATGTCCATTCCCTATTCCCACACACTTTCACAAAAACACTGAAATCCACGAGGATAGCCTAAGGCAGTGGTTCTCAACCTTCTTCTGGCCCTTTAAATACAGTTCCTCATGTTGTGACCCAACCATAAAATTATTTTCGTTGCTACTTCATAACTGTAATGTTGCTACTGTTATGAATCCTAATGTAAATATCTGATATGCAGGATGGTCTTAGGCGACCCCTGTGAAAGGGTCCTTCGACCGCCAAAGGGGTCGCGACCCACAGGTTGAGAACCGCTGGTAAGGGTTGCGTGCTAAATAACTCCTCCGTTTGTACACGATATGCTTTCTCATTTCTCTTTCAAATGGAACTATATTGCAACCACTGCCTTTCCTTTTTGTTTTTCTGATTATAAAGTTATGGGCACCAATGCAGAAAACCTGAACAGGCATCCCGCCGTCCGTAGGCAGGCCCTTCTATCAGGCTCTCCGTCTTCCCTTTGCATCCCGAAGTTGCATCCACCTGCGTACGTAACCCTGCATTTGCTTTGGTTTCTTTCGCTTTGACATGTTTGCAGCATTTCTAGCGACATGAACACCTGCACGATTTTCACTAAGGGGCGGCGGTCCGACAAGGAGGGGCCTCCAGCGGTCGCAGGTGCGCACAGCGTCCGTCCGCGCCTCGGGGCTGGGCCCCCGCAGCTCCCACCGCCGTTCCTGGGGACAGCCGGGCGCCCTCGGGACCCGACGGTCACCTACTCGGGCGGAAACCCCCCGGCGAGGTGCGACACCGCGGCCTCTCACGAGGAGGCGACGACCTACTGCGGCCGGAACCTACTTGGGCAACGGAGCGACGGCGGCAGCTGCTCGGGCTGCACCGTCCGCCTCCGGGGTCGCGCCCCGCCCGCCCGAGCCCGGGGAGGGACAGCGGCGGAAACAGGCGACCCCCACCCGGGACGGCGACCACCGCCCAGGAGTCCGCATCCATGTCCGCCCCCGCCCGCAACCCCCTCACCGTCTGTGCAGCCGCCGCCCGCCGCCCGACCGGAACTGAACGACTCGCGGACACTTCCGCTTCCGGTCCTTCAACCGGAAGGACAGGAGTGATGGCGTCCTTGCCCACGGGGAGCGCCCACCGCGTTAGCAGCCGGGACCCACGCGGCCGCTCCCTTGGACCGTCCCCTGTCCGTGTCCCGGCCGCCCCTTCCCCCGGACCGCGTGCTCAGGACTCCTCTTCACCCGCGCTGTGGCCCGCACGTCCTCGGAAGCCCTCGCTGACTTCCGGGTGCGGGACAGCCAGGCCCCACCCCGTTGGGGTCTCCCTGTTCAGCTGCCGCACCTGTCTGCCGGCACAGGGCCGGGTGGTGGATGATCAGTAAATAGGCGTCACGTGTGCTACCCCACGCTGTCTCTGGCAGCTTCTTCGAGAGCTGTGGTCCTTGCGCCCTGAACCTGACGTGAACTAGGTGTTAGGTTTGATGGAGCAATTGAATGGCTACCCCTCCCCCAGGGAACTGGCTTTTCAGGCCATTTCACTATGGACGTTCCCTTTGCAGAGACCTCATTTCACTTGCAGCTAACACATTCCATGATCTTCCCTCCGGGTGTGCACAAAGAATTCTCCGCCCAGAAAAAGCCGCTGGCTCCCCTCACTGGGTGCTGGAGCCATCCAGGCTCAGCCACCTGGGGTGTGGATGATCGAATAAATTCGTAATCCCTCACTGTTCTGGTCTCCTGCGTTCCTCCTTGGGCGACCTAACACTAAGCCCATCAGGGAGCACAAACAGATCAGAAGTCCACCTGGGAGCAGCCCACCTGGGACTGGCGATCATGAAATGGAACAATACTGAGCTGAGACATACATCGTTTCATGGTACGTCGCCATCTCCCATTTATTTATTTAAAAAAAAAAAAGTTCCGTCATTTTGATGTATGTACGTATATGCTTTGTTTTTTATTATTTATTTACCACAAGTAAAGGTCAGGAATTATCTTTCTTTTAAAATTTTTTTACTGTTTCACTCCATTACTGCTTGTGTATGTGCTCCATTTGAGTGACGTAGGTGCTTATGTAGGTGGGTTCTGACTTACAGCGGAAATCGCGTTACATTGCACCATAGGAACGGATCTCCAACGTAACCCGAGGACCTACTGTACATAAAAGGCTCATATGCTGTGTCCGACCATCCAACTGGTCACTATGATGCGCACTGACCACCAGGGGGCAGACGCTCAACGAAGGAGCGGAGTGAGCCCAATTCCTCCCGGGGCTGCATGATTCCACCTTCAGCTGTCGGTTATGTTGTTGCTGGGGCACTGTTGGCCCTGAATCTGGTTTACCGCACACTTGCGTTTGCATTCCACACCCTGTATAATGGCAACTTTGCAAAGTGCCCTCTCGCACTCTGGGACCCCTCCAGGACCCCTTGGGGGATGTCGGAGAGCCAGTTTTGGCCTAATCCCCGCAGGCCAGGCAGAGGGACCCCACCTGCTGGAGGGACCCCCCACTCACTCCGCCGATGCCTGGAGGGACCACAGGAGGTTGGTTTCAGGGTGTGTCTGGCCCATCTCGCTCAGTCCCACCCCGCTGGCCACCTAATTAATTTCCTTTCAATGTGCACGAATCCGTGCACTGGGTCGCTAGTGTACTAATAAGGTTTCAGGGCTTGTCTGTTGTGATGAAAAGCACTATTTGCCTTAACTTGAACTGAAGAGGAAACCTTTCACGGTTACCAACTACTAGACTACCCCTGGGCACCTTCTGAAGTCAGCCGAGATGGTACAAATAGGGCAGAGTCCTGAACAGGTGGGGATTGGATCTGGATGGGAGGAAGGGTGAGGGCAGCAGCACAGGAGATGGGTGCCTGCACACACACATGGGAACACACACATGCACGCACATGTGAGCCCACAGACACAC
>NW_005871048.1:49048379-49050577 GCF_000147115.1 Myotis lucifugus | reverse complement strand
AGAACAAACCATTAGATAGTAAAACGTGATCATCCTCTCCTCCCCTCTCTCATCTAGGGTGGGTGGTGCTCGCACCAGAGTTGTGTTGTGAGGCGAACACATAATGCTTGGGGTGCTAGGCCTATGTTTCTTCCTCCTCCTCATATCAGGGATGTGGGGTGCGAGGGGGTGTTTTTTTTTTGGGGGAGCAACTATAACGCATGTTAAAGTATCGTATTCTCCCTCCTTCTCCACTCCACAACGATTTTTTGTGTACCTATCGAGTATTATTTTTGTGGGGCAAACAAAAAAAATAGTGGTTGTATAATACCTCCCCTCCTCTATTTACAGAAAGAAAGGGAGAGGGATAGAGAGTTAGAAACATTGATGAGAGAGAAACATCAATTCAGCTGCCTCCTGCACACTCCCTACTGGGGATGTGCCCGCAACCAAGGTATATGCCCTTGACTGGAATCAAACCCAGTACCCTTCAGTCCGCAGGCCGACGCTCTATCCACTGAGCCAAACCAGTTAGGGCAGTAAGTTTTATATGTACCTTTTAAATGCACAGACTTCACAACCAAGCATAAGAAATGACCAGGGTGCCGAAACCGGTTTGGCTCAGTGGATAAGAGCGTCGGACTGCGGACTGAAAGGTTCCAGGTTCGATTCCGGTCAAGGGCATGTACCTTCGTTGTGGGCATATCCCCAGTGGGAGATGTGCAGGAGGCAGCTGATCGATGTTTCTCTCTCATCGATGTTTCTAACTATCTCTCTCCCTTCCTCTCTGTAAAAAAATCAATAAAATATATTAAAAAAAAAGAAAGAAAGAAAAAAGAAATGACCAGGGTGGCAAAGCAAAGAGGGAGGGGAAAGTGAGGTGAGCAAAAACGTCCCCTGGAGCAGGGGAGTGGGTGGTCCTGATGCCAGGGTGGGGCTTTCACACCCACACAGGGCCAGCAGGTGGACTCTGAGACGCCTCCATGAGGCCAGAATGCTCAAAGGGTGCATCAGTGCAAGAGTGGACCAGGGGAAAGAACAATCCCCAAAGCAGTTTCTCCAGTTACTTCAGTCCCAAGGAGCACACTGGAGAGTCTGGGATTCACCCCCATGCCCATCTGTCCCCACAGGAGCGGGGTAGTCATGTGACAGAGTGCAAGTGAGTGACTTCCATCTCAGGTCTCAACACAGGTGAGTGTGCAGAACATGAGCAAGACAGGGATGGGGTACGAGGGGCACAAGGGAGGACAGGCGGCCACTGCGGAGGGTTTGGCCCAGCAAATGGAGGCTGGCTGGCCTGCTCTCCCCTGGGAAGGACTGTCTTAGAACGTACAGTTGCAACACACACTTTAAAGGAAATAAAATGACTTCATTTGAAAAATCAAGTAGATGTTTCCATTTATGCTAAACCCATATTACTGTGATTTATTGAACATCAATATTGCAAATGTAATGAAACCACAGTATCAGAAATACATTTTGAAAGCTCTTTCTAAAGGCACCAAGAAAATACAAAAAGTTACATTATAGTCATCCATTTGTAAAATTCAACAAATCAGTCTAGATATTGAAAACTTTTTTCTTCCAGTAGAAACTGCAAAAATATAAAATATAATTTGTGTTTATCTCCCCTCCCTCCCCCCTTCCATCCCATCTTTACCTTCTATTTGATTGTAACCTGTTTCAGTGACACAGTCAAAGCTTCGGACAACAGAAGAAGATAGCATGTCATTAGCACTGCTAGTGACATCGCAGAGCAGGAATGCCAAGCTGCACCTTCTGCCTCCCATCATCGTCTTCCCCACACAAATGTTCCCACATAAGCATGTAAAATAACAGAAGTGCTGACTCAGGGAAGTTTTGCTGCTGCTGACTCAGCAGAGGAAGGGCCCTGGGTCCAAGCACAACGGAGGTCTCGGACAGAAAACTTCAGAGTTGAGGTCCAGATGCTGAATTCTACATCAACAAGCATGACCTGTCCACCCAGCGGTGGCCCATTAGATGCAGGGGGTCCAAGAGAATGTGGACAGGCGGGTTCATCTGAACGTTAGGGAGGAGGTGGGGCAGCGCGGGCCTGATGCTGGCAGGAGGGGGCAGCCCAGGCACCTCGAGGGCAAGGACCGCTGAGTGAGTTTGGAAAGGCTTCTCCTCACGTGAGGTTCATGCCTATAGCTCTCCTTTGGTTTCGCTGGGATGTGGCTACAATGTGCAAAAAATGC
>NW_005871048.1:49007848-49047368 GCF_000147115.1 Myotis lucifugus | reverse complement strand
GTCCTAGCCGAAACCGGTTTGGCTCAGTGGATAGAGCGTCGGCCTGCGGACTGAAAGGTCCCAGGTTCGATTCCGGTCAAGGGCATGTACCTTGGTTGTGGGCACATCCCCAGTAGGAGATGTGCAGGAAGCAGCTGATTGATGTTTCTCTCTCATCGATGTTTCTAACTCTCTATCTCTCTCCCTTCCTCTCTGTAAAAAATCAATGAAATATATTTTTTTTTCAAAAAAGATAGGTGTCCTTGTCCTGAACAGGCAGGGCCACGGGCAGACCCCAGATCCGGGGCCTCCCTGCTGTGGCCTCCTCCTGCCTGCTGGCTTTCAGACCCCGATGGGATGCCCTAGGTTCCCCTGGAACTTTGCCATCGGCTACAAGCCATCTCTGGGTGGGGACTGAGGGTCACCTTCACTTTTGGACTTACGCTTTGTATCCAAATTTCCTGCAATCAGAACGTATTACCCTTCCAATGAAAGAAGTTACCTGCCTGGCATTTCTCTAACAACTCTTCGTGGGATGGTGATTGGAGTCCTCATTTGAAAAACTGTGGACAGTCAGCAAGACAACGGGACAATGCACTCTCCTGTTTCTTTTCTCCACGTTTTCAACTTCTCTCTACCTCCAAACCCAGACTCCGGGAACTCTAGGTTACATGCCGCACCAAGAGACAGGTGAGCGTAAACCATCTTCAGAGGCCTATTCAAAGCCCCAGAGAGACTTCTAGAAGGAACTGGACATCACCCCGTGAATCTCCACTCCAGTTTGGCCTCCAACTCCATGCGGGTCGCAGAGCACATGCCATAGGACCTGATGCTTCCAGTGCCTTCTGCCTGGAACTCCCTAGATTCCTGCCAGGAATGGGGCATGGTCACCTGCCGCTGAGCGAGTTCCAGCCCCAAGGGCCTGTCTGGCTGCACTCTGAACGGATGGGGAGCTGGAGGCAGGTGTGGGGCCGCAGGGAACGTCACAGCTTTCATGCCCCGGGGACTGCCAGTCAGACCCGAGCCTGCTGCCACCTCCCGAGCCTGGAGTAAGCCCCACCTGGCCCACATGCCTCACTGTGGCCGGTTCCTGAAAAACTTAGCCCCTCGGAGAGAAATACTGTCATACTTGAACAGACTTAAGACCACTTTGCATTTAAGAACTTTGGTGATATTTTACAAAACACAGAACACACTCTCCATCTGCACCAGATAACAGAGGACTGAACCTGTGCCACTTGCAGAGCGCCCCTGAAGAGGGGCTCTGGCCTGCACCTGCCATCCCAGCTGACAATCGGAGGGGGGCAGATGCCACTGAACAAACGCCCGGCTTATGGCAGAAAAGAGCACTCGGAGGCTTTGGGCGGCACCAGTGTCGCCAAGGCACTTTTGGGGAGCATCCTGGGCGCCCCATCCTGGCTGTGAGCGGCCCATGGGGGTGAGTCCAAGGGCTCAAGTTTGATCATGGGTGCGGTCCCTGGAGCTCTGCAGTCACAGCCCAGAGTGGGGGGCCGGTGGCCCCGCACACAGAGGCAGGGGGGAGGCTCTGGCTCAGGAGGGCCGTGCCCACGCTCCAGGCAGACAAAGTGTGCGGGGTGGAAGGGGGCCAGCTCCCTGCCAGGCCTGGGGGGAGCCCCCAGCATGCCAGGCCCCAGGTGTGGGGCATACAGGTGGTGCTTGGAGTCTGGCTCTGTTTTCAGGTGCATCCTGGTAGGGAAAGTGACCAGCTGTCTCTTAGCCACGTCGCTGGCTCCCAGCCACACCTGGCTGGGCGACACAGAGTAGCCATCTGCTGCATCCTCGGACCCAGAGTCACTTTCCATCTTGATGGGCACGTTAAGTGACAACATGGGGTTGCACGGGGCCTCCGGGGGCATGGGCACACCTGGCAACTTGATGTCCTGGGCGGCATAGCCCCCCACTGTGAGGCACTGCACTCCCGGCTGAGGGACCTGGTTCTCCAGGCTCCCCAGGGGGAAGGGGCCGCTGGCGGGAGAGTGGACCGGGCCCTGCTCGCCATCCTGCAAGGCTCTGCTCGGCCGGCTGGCATAGGCACTGGGGGCCTGGTGAGCGCCAGGGGAATTCCGGAAGGCAGGGACGGTGCCCGGGGCGCTGGGGTAGGGCACGCAGGAGCCCCGGGAGGTGGCATGCACAGGGAACGGGTCACTCCTGCCAGGCTCCAGCTTTGGCTTGGGGCCGTCCTGACCGTGTTGGCCTGCCGTCCAGCTCAGTTGCCTTGTGGGTCCTGGCGTCTCGAAGCAGCAGTCGTAAGCGTGTGCTTCCCTCCTCCTCCTGACCCCGGAGCCGCCGCTGGGCACCCTCCCATGCTCCTCACCTCCCCAGTCCCTGTGGAGAGACGGCCATCAGACAGCAGGGCCGAGAGAGGGAGGGCTCTAAATTAGGGTGGCACTGACGGACTGTGAGGGCCACTCTACGCCCTCACTACCCTGCGGCTCTCAACCCTGCAGCCCATGAGCCAGTGTTAGCACCCCCCCCCTTCCTGTGCAAGACCCTCCCACCGCCAGGGCGCCAGGGGGGACTCTGAGGCTGGGGTGGGATGGGGTAGGGTGGGGGAGGGGTGCAGGGAGCAGCATCTCCATGAGGCACCGGCCACGTGTGAAGTAGCTACTAACGCTGGGAGAGGGGGTTCTGGGTGGTTTCTGGGTGCCAGGTCCTGTCATGTACATTGCACGGTGTGGCATCACCTGTGGTGATGGGAGGTGGTGCTGGGAGGGCGAGGTGGTCCTGCGACCACACAGCAGTGCAGGCCTCCAAGAGGAGAGCCGTGTCAGGGAAGGGGTGGGGGCTGGGGGGGCTGCAGAGGGTTTCCACGCAAAGGGGAGGGCAGAGGACGAGGCAGCCACCCAGGGTCCAGCTCCAGGCGAGGGTGGCCCAAAGGTCCTACAGCCCCCACGGAAGTCCTGTCCCCGTCTCCAGCCAGTCCCCAGGCGTGTAATGACGACTTACAGGGCGAGAAGCATGTCTGGGACATGTCTGTGTTCCGTGTGTATCTGCATGTTCAACTAAGGGCAAGGTTTAGCCATCATGGTCAAGGCCACCAGTCGCTCTTTTCTTTCTTGACACCCGGCTGTGACTGCGGGAGGTGCTGGGCTGGGCAGAGGCACCACTTACCCGGCGGCCCCCTCGGGGTACAGGACGAGGTCGGGGCCACCTCGCAGGCACAGGCACGTGGCCCTGGCGGGAACCCGGGCCCAGCGGCAGGCGTCCATCTGTGCCCTGAACACAGAAATGCCGTTTTCTCCACTGTTTCTTCCTGTCGGGATGCAGAGAAGGGAACGGCGTCAGGGGTGCCCTGGCAGCACCTGGGCCCGAAGGGCGGCTTTGCTCTCTGTGGACACGGCTCCTGGAGCCCCTCAGAGCTGCGCAGACCCGCGCCCCCGGGAACTGGCCGTCGCCCAGCCCCGGGAGTGGGGGGAGCCCTCCAAGGGACACTGACACCTTTTACCCATTTAAAAAAAGTGACGGTTTCCCAGCCAGCATGGCTCAGTGGTTGAGCATCGACCTAAGAACCAGGAAGTCACGGTTCAATTCCTGGTCAGGGCACATGCCCAGGTGGTAGGCTTGGTCCCCAGTGTGGGATGTGCAGGAGGCAGCCGATCAATGATTCTCTCTCATCATTGATGTTTCTATCTCTCTCTCTCTCCCTCTCCCTTCCTCTCTGAAATCAATAAAAACATATTTAAAAAAAATAAAAAGGGTAACATAGTGATCTTTTAAAAGTACCTGCTAAGTAATTGGGTTTCCCGTGCAATTCTGGTACACACAGACTCCTGGTGGCTTTTGCTCTGCAGAGAACAGATAATAGCAAAATAATATGCAGATGACATGTGCTGACGGTGGAAGTTAAAAACATGACAGGCATTACAGTTATGGCTAGGAGGGGGAGACACTTTTTAACTTGACTCATACTTTTTAACTTTGTATAGATATTAAAGTCTTTCTCAGCGAGAGATTTGCTAAAAATTCCAATTCATGTCACTGTTCAGGCCAATAAAGGCCTAATGGATTTGCTTCAGAAAGTAGACCTGCACACTGGATGATTTTTCAGTGCCTTTACTGTATTCTGGATGGCCAGAGTGAAAATACAGTAAATTCTTGTCATTTACACTAGTTACGCTCTACACCAGAGGTGGGGAACCTTTCTCTGCCAAGGGCCATTTAGATATTTATAACATCATTCATGGGCCACACAAAATTATTAACTTAAACATTAGCCTGCTCTATTTGGTCAAACATTTAATTACCTCACCCCTAATGCCTTGGCTGGGCCCGACCAAATGATGTTTCGGGCCTCATACAGCCTGTGGGCTGGACGTTCCCTACCCCTGCTCTACACAGCCACCGTGAACTACTAAATTAGTGAACACTGAGCCATCGTCCCTGAGCACGCGCACACACACGTACACATACACGCACATGCACACGCATACACACACCCGTCACAGAGCTTAGGCAGAATCTTAAGCCTGAGGAAATGCATTCTGCTAGATTCTTTTTTAAAATTAATTTTCCCCCAAAAAAATACAGGTCCCTGGTGGGTGTGGCTCGGTGGATGAGCATTGACCTATGAACCAGGAGGTCCCAGCTTGATTCCTGGTCCGGGCACATGCCTGGGTTTTGGGCTCGACCCCTAATGGAAGGTGTGCAGGAGGCAACCCATCAATGATTCTCTTTCATCATTGATGTTGCTGTCTCTCTCTCCCTCTCCCTTCCTCTCTGAAATCAATAAACATATTTTTTTAAATAAAGAAAAATATAGGCTCAGAAGTGTTAAGTGACTTGCCCAAGGCCATCCCTCTAGCAGGGGCAGGAGTGGGATTCAAATCCAGTCCACCTGGCTGGCCCCAGAGCCAAAGCCTCCTGCCCTGCTGTCCCCTGCCCCACCTCTCCATCCCCTGGTCATCTCTGTAGAAGAACAGAGACGGGAGAACAGGGGTGAGAGGCAGAGGCTAAGAGCAGAGATAAGAGAACAGAGACAAGAGAAGGGAGAGGAGAGAGCAGAGGAAGAGGTGAAATGTCTCTCTCAGTAGGAACATGTTCATTGACGACTCAAATATCTGTCACTCTGTGCGTGACTATGAATGACTGCAAAGGCCCATGGGTATTGATTTTGGAGCACAAATAAGTGTTAGCAAGTAGATGGATTTACACATACAGAATCCATGTACAATCAGGCATGAAGGTGTGTCACAAACCTGTCAGGAAAGTTGTGAAGAACTTGAATAGCATCTGCAGGGACAACAAAACATTTCCAGAGCAGCCCCCAGGGCCTCTGATTCTCTGAGTTTGCACCTTCCACCATCTCTGAGCTCAGAGGGAAGCGAACATGACGCCTGAACTAAACCTTGGTTTAGGAATTCCATTCAGAGCAGCTGGAAATTCACAACCCAGGAAGCTCAAGGCAGTTGTTCTCTCCTTTCTTAGAATGTTGAACAGAACCAACATTCTCTGAGGGCCTCTGTCTTTCCCTATTCTGAGTTTTCATGAAATTCTATACAATATGATACCTAATAATGACTCAACTGGCATGTGTGCAACCCCATGCGTTCATAGCACCTGTGCAGCCAGCCTGCGCTTCCCCACATGGGCGCCAGGGGGCGGCAGAAGCCCAGCTTGCACACAGACCTCTAGGAGAGGATGGGAAGGGTAGAATTTTCCTCTCTTGTTTGTAGGGTTGGAAAAACATATGGAAAACAGAAAAGTCACTGTGCAGCTTCAATTATAATGATCAGGCCACAACAGCTTAAAAACACAGAAAACTGGAAGACAGTAAATGAAGATGGAAAATAATTCAGAGTATGAGTGTGTTAGTCCAGGTGGTAAGAAAGCAGGTGTGAGCCCTAACTGGTTTGGCTCAGTGGATACAGAGCCAGTCTGCGGACAGAAGGGTCCCAGGTTCAATTCCGGTCAAGAGCATGCACCTTGGTTGCTGGCACATCCCCAGTAGGAGGTGTGCAGGAGGCAGCTGATCAATGTTTCTAACTCTCTACCCCTCTTCCTTCCTCTCTGTAAAATCAATTAAAAATATTTTTAAAAAAGCAGGTGTGGACAGACTCATCCCCCACCAGGCACATTAAGTCCTTTGCAATGGGCTCTGCACAGTGGGTTGGTCTTTGGACAATAACCTTTGCCCTTCAGCACACCTTCCAGATTTAGCTTGCTTTATCACTTACACTTACAGTTGGTCTCATTGGCTATTCTGTTTTCTCTCTCTTGTGTGTCATGACATATTACACCTTTAAAAGTGAAAAGACATATGTATATGTCACTAAAAACCACTCCACAAAACTACTGTCTTAGCATACTGGCCCGTGTCAGGGGCCCGGAGGGCAGCCCCAGGCCCACGGCTGTGTTCCTGGAAGCCACCTTCAGTGCAGACGCGTGAGGCCAGCAGCAGCAAGATGGAGGCTCATGCCATGAAGGCAGTGGCTCCAGCTGCAGCCCTGAGGCAGACCACACCACAGAGCGTGGACATGAGAATGAGCATCTCGAGAAAGCAGAGCACACAGTGGGAGCGCTCCAATCACCGTGTCTGCTGTCAGATTTTCTAATCACCCTGCTGGTGGGGAGCGTCCAGCCCACGGGCCGTATAAGGCCAGCGAACTCATTCGGTCTGGCCCTGCCAAGGCATTAGGGTTGAGTTAATTAAATGTGTGACCAAATATAGTGGTTAACTTTTAAGTTGATAATTTTGTATGGCCTGCGAATGATGTTATAAATATTCAATGGCCTTTGGCAGAAAAAAGACTCCCCGCCCCTGATCTAAATGGTCATGGAAGACATCAGAGGTGAATCGTGGGTGCTGAGGAGGAGTGGACGCTCACACCCCCCAAAGGGACAGCTGTGCAGGTGGCCGTCGGGAATTGACGGGAATTGGAGGATTTAGGGACAAATGGTGGAGGCGGTGTTTGCTGCCACAGTTCACAAAAGCATTTCTATTTTTCTAATGGTTGCTCCCATAATGTGCTAGCTTAAAAAAACACCACATTTCTCTCTCTTCCTCGCTTTCTGAAGATGGAGAAAATGTAGAAAGAGCTACGTGTCAGGCACTCCGCTCTAAGCACCAGCGGCGGTGAGCGTGGCTGCCGAGGGGCTTACTCACTTCGTGTCCATTGCGGTGGAGCCGTCTGCCCTGTGCTTCGCCCGCAGAAACGCACCCTTCATTTTCATCTCTGCCACAGAAGGTAGGAGCACGGGCACCACGACGCAGAACAGCGAGAGCCGAGGGGACTGGGCTGTTCCCGACGGCGCCTT
Organism: Myotis lucifugus; assembly: GCF_000147115.1. NCBI lineage: Eukaryota > Metazoa > Chordata > Mammalia > Chiroptera > Vespertilionidae > Myotis > Myotis lucifugus. The sequence goes on along the minus strand of NW_005871048.1, from coordinate 49,040,114 downwards.
CCTCTTCTGGCCAAACAGGAATTTCAGTTTTCCTTGAAACTGCATCGTCTGATGTTTTAAGGACAGAAACATGTTCACAGAGCGATTAGCAACATGGTCAAAGCAGGTGGAAATGACGTTCCCAGGGATGGAAACACGGACGAGAACCTTATCCCCAGTCACCGAGGAGGCATGCACCAGCGTTTCTCCATGCCTGGCCTCCGTGGGACAGGAACTACCCCAAGGCCTCCGAGTGGTTCCCAGTGGCTCTGGAGTCTCTGTAACATCCTTTCACTGACAAGCATGTTCTCGTGTGTGCACTCACGGGTGTGTGGGTGTGCAAGCCAACCCTCACACGTGAGCGTGAAGGACACAGGGACCTGAGGGGAGGGTCTCCCAGACCCAGCAGCAGCTCTGCTTCCTCAGTGGTCAGGGTGGAGCAGAGAAGGAGGGGTATGGGGGGAGGGGAGCAAGAAACTGGGGAAACACCCCAGGAGGGACATGTGTAGGGGCCGTGACATCCGGAGAAGCAGGTAAATGCAAAGGAGGAACATTTGTTTCATTCTCTACTGTTCTAAAGTGACTGAATTTGTATTGTGCACAAATAATGTTTTTATTAAGACAGTTGTTAATGCAGAAACAAAACAACCAACCAACAGGAAAAGGTTAATGGAACCGCAGCCACTGGGCTGGTAGCGGCCTCTGCACTGAGCCCTGCCTGCAGAGACCATAGCCCAGGTGAGTGATGCCGAGGGTCTCGAGTCCTGAGGGGGTCTGGCCCTCAGCCCAGGGCCGCTGGGCAGCTCTGATGTGGGAGGTTTTGGTGTGCATTTCCCGAAGGTCTGGGGCTGGGATGGGGGTGGGGGTGTGCGGTGGCTCAAAGGGCTCTGAGCTGGAAAAGCTGGTGCAAAACAAGATCAGTGAGATGGGCACTGACATGGCCAGCCGGTAGGTAGCGCCCGAGGGCTGGTCTGCAGGGATGGTTCCCTCTTCCAGAGCCACTTAGAGGACGATCCACAGACACACCACCGTCCTCTGTCTGTCTTCCCTTCCTACATGCACGCTGAGCACCAGCTAGAAATCTCCAGCCCAGCCCAGCCCTGGACCAACACTCCGGGGCTTTGCCAAACACCAAACTCCAGGGGTTCGTGCCTCCCAGGGCCACAGCCCAGGTACGGAGATGGACCCTCGAGGGGCTTATAATCCAGGTGGGGACATGGACCCCAGGTAGGGGCCCAAAGTCCAGAAGGGGGAGACGAACTCCTCTTGGGCACGGGGCCAGGTGGGGCTGGGAGGGTGTGCAGTGGCCGGGGGCAGCAGTGTACACACCCAGGCAGGGCTGGAGACTGAGCCCCAGGGCCCTGCCCTGCAGCACTGATGGTGAAAGGCCCTGGGGTCAGAGGGTCTGGTGTTGAATTGCTGCCCAAGGATGGGGGTGCTGGGCCTCTAGGGAGGCTGTGACCCCGAGGAGAGTGTGGGCACTGGGCTGGGGAGGGGAAGCGACAGAGGTTCTGGAACACAGTCTGGGAGGTGGACAGAGGTGTGGCACGGGCCAGGGGTCCGCTCTGTTGTGCCCCCACGAGGACGTCTCCTCCCTTCCCTTCATCCCTTCAGTGAGAAGCTGGGAGAGGAAATGGTCACACATGAGAAGTGGGAGCACAGTATCTATTTGCAAGAGAAGAGGTTAAGCCAAAAGGCCTGGCAGGAACGTGGTCTCGGTTGGGTGCTTGTTGGGTGTCCTGGGAAAATCTTTGCAAATGAATTTGAAATAAAGGTACAACTAAACGTAAATTAAAACCCAGTACAGTGTGAGACCTACTGCAGAGTTTTAACACGTCACTGAGTCATCTCCTCTATGTGTAGCAGGTGTCTCAGGCTCACTCTCCTTCACCCACCTGTCATCCCTCAGTCCTGCTGAGAACCACATGCAGGTCACCCCCAGCCCCTCACTTCCCCCTCTGTTCCTTCTGCCACAGGACACAGGGCACCCAAACGTCACCGGAGCCCCCACCACTCACTCACCAGGAAGCCCGAGGTGCTGTCCAGCAGGCAGCGCACGCGGCAGACGAAGCAGCGCGTCAGGAAGGCCGAGTACTCGGTGGGGCCGGCGCCCCCCTCCTGGGCCCGGAGCAGCCTCCCCAGCATGATATCCTCTCCTGCCCAGGTGGGCGCAGGTGGGGGCGAGAGCCCGAAGGCCGTGACAGGGAAACGGAAAAAGCACGCTGATCAGCTGTGCGCTACCAGGCAGCTATCACCACGTAACACGCCCACCGTCTAGGGCGCAATTCACACGGTCCCTGACGTCCTGCCATCCCCTGTCCCCAAGACCCCACAGTGGCAGCTGCTCCCACAAATGTGCTCACAGTCCTTTGCCTTTAAAAACGTCACTTCGGCCCTTGCTGGGTGGCTCGGCTGGTTGGAGCATCATCCTATACACCAAAGGGTTTGCTTCCCAGTCAGGGCACATGCCTAGGCTGTGGGGTCTGATCCCCAGTTGGGGCCAGGACAGGAGCAACCGATCCATGCTTCTCTCTCCCTACCCCTTCCTCTCTCGCTGACAGGAGATTCGACTTTGAGTGGTGGGCATACTGTCCTACATACAGATTTTGTAAATTAGTAATCCACACATGTAACCTATGTGTTCATGTAGACTAATGTCACCCCAATAAAATCCTATATAATAAAAGGCCAAAAAAATCATCCACATTAAAAAAAATCAATAAAAACAAATGCTCTGGTGAGGATTGAGAAAACGAAACACGTCACTTCGGTACGACTGCGCGTGTGACACCACCGGCTGTTCAGCCTGTCCCTTTTGAGCTTGATGAAATGGGCTCGCGTGTCAGCACCTGGGCTTGCTTCCTTCACTCAGCATTATGAGGAAATTATGCTGTTGCGTGAGGCTGTGTTGGAAACTTTTCTTGAACCGTTTACAACTTCTGGGGAGACTGGGACTCACTCCCCCGTTCTGGGCCCCAGGGGGAGGCACCCTGTCTCCTCGTGCCCGGGTGCGCTTCCCCTGCGCGCCAGTCTGCCCTGCCACCTCCACAGGAGCTGGACGCCTGCCCAACGTGTCCTGAGTGGGCAGGGGCCTCGGTCTGGGTCGGGTGGGGCTTTGCCAGGAGGGGGTCCAGCCCGCAAGGGGCACATCTGTGAGCAGCCAACAATCTCTGGGGCCTTTCTTTTTTAAGTAAATCAAATGGGGCCAAAGGAATTTCCTGGAAGACCGCGCCCCTGGGGAAAGACAAGGACCGCAGCTTTTGGGGAGGGGTTCCCAGGCCCTGGCAGAGCCCAGAGAGGGGCAGAGACACCATCATGCTCAGGAGCCCCGGAGCCCTGTGGGCCGTCTGGAGGGGCAAGAGGAACTCGGGAGTGGTCTCTGGAAGAGGGGACGCTGCATCGATGTGAAGGGAAGGGGATGGAGGTCGGGGGCAGTCTCCTGGGCAGTCCACGTGTTGACAAGCCGGGCTCCCAGGCTCGGTGAGACCCACCTGTCTCCGAGCGCAGGGGCTGCCCACACACCACCTGGGGAGGGTCCATAGCCCAGTGGAGCTGCCGGCAGAAGTCCTGGCGGTCGTCCACGTGGATGTAGTCATAAATGTTCTGGTGCATCACGTCCGTCTGAAACATCAGAACAGGTACCCCAGCCTTACCCCAGGGGGTTTTTCACTCGGCTCCCAGTGAACAGGTACCCCAGGGTTTTCACACGGCCCCCAGTGAACAGGTACCCCAGGGGGTTTGCACACGGCCCCAGTGAACAGGTACCCCAGGGGGTTTGCACACGGCCCCCAGTGAACAGGTACCCCAGGGTTTTCACACGGCCCCCAGTGAACAGGTATCCCAGGGTTTTCACACGACCCCCAGTGAACAGGTACCCCAGCCTTACCCCAGGGGTTGTACACGGCCCCCAGTGAACAGGTACCCCAGGGGTTTTCACAAGGCCCCCAGCCCCCCCCCCCGTGAAGGGGTACCCCAGGGGGGTTTCACACGGCCCCCAGTGCTGACTATCTCACAAACACCTCATCCAACTCTCTGGAGCAAGCCCTATCTGTGAAGAGAAAGTCCACAGGAAAGACTGGAGTGTGGCCTCGAGGCCATTCCCTCCCTGGGAGGACGGGCCATGCCACCTGGAACACGGAGCCCCCCAATCTCCACCCGCCTGCCAGGCGGTGACTTCGGGGGCAGAGCGGGAGGCTCAGACCAAACGTCTTCTAGAGCCAAGATCCCACTTTTCTAAATTGGTTCCAACCCTCGGGGACTCAGGGAACTCATCAGCTGTGTGATTTGGGCACTTTGCAGCCAGAAGTTTATTAGGAAATCACCCCTGGGGGTGAGGTAGGAGCACCAGTGCCTCCTGGCCAGTGACTTCCTTCTTCCTGGCACCTCCAGGCCACGCCACCCCCTTCCAGGATGCCCCATGGATGCACCGTCCACAGCCGTCTCTCTGGTCCTCTGTCCTCCCTTTGCTCGGCACAGAGGCCGACCCTTGCGGCCCCAGATCCACACTGGGAAGCCACTGTCTGGGGCACAGAGGCCACAACCATGGGCCACGAAGACTGTGGCTACTGTCGGTGAAAACGTCCTCAAAGTCTGTTGATAAATGACGAGGGCCTGTACACATCTCCCACGACTTCTCCTACCTGTAACTCTGGCGAAGGCCGGCTGGGATGCCCCAAATGTCAAATAAGACATCCTCAGAGAGGCAGAGCAGGAATGTGGCTGTAACTCAAAGTTGGACTCCAACCTTTGTGCACCCCACAGTCCAAACAGACTGCTTTCACAGAGAGAAGGGGACACAGAGGTCAGAAGTGGTGCTGCCCTTGGTCAGTGTTGTCCAGGGTCAGGGGGTCTGGACATGAATGTGGGACCAACAGGCAGAGACCAGGTCCTGGTGGAAGGGGATGCACCTGCTGGCTCGCACCTCACCTGGCAGCTCCCACCTCACCCGGAGGTTCTTGTCTCACCTGGTGGCTTCCAGCTCACCTGATGGCTCTCACCTTACCTGGGGCTCTATGATGGCAAGTGCACTACCCACAGGGACGTTTTCCTAATACACTTGTGCGATTCCAGTGTAACATCTAGGCTGGAAAGTACCCATATCATAAATATACAGCGCGCTGAGTTCCCGTGTAACGAGCACCCAGTCAGCAAGCAGGACACCCACAGCGCCTTGTGGGCCTCTCCCCCTCTCCCTCCCGGGGGCGGTCACGCTGGCCTGCACGTAGGTGGAGCGCTGTGTGCTGTGCTCCTTGGTGCCTGTCCATTCACCCACGTGTGTGCGTGTCGCAGTTTTCACCCCCATCGTTGTGTGAGTTTTGCTGCATGGGTACCCCACCTCTGGCTAATCCCCTCTCCTGCTGGCGGACACTCGGGCTGTACCCTGTCTGGGCCCGTTGGCGTGACGCGGCTGCGTCTCTGAGAGCACACCCAGGAGTGGAATTACTCGGGCATGGTAGCCAAAGTTCAGCTTCAGGAGATGATGCCAAACAGCTTTTCAAAGTGAGTGCACAAGTCACGCCCTCGTTGTGGCGAGTGCAAGAGTCCAGTTGCTTTTCATTCTCGCCGACGTTCGGCACTTCAGCCCTTCTCGTTTGAGCCTCTGTGGCAAATGTGTCATGGTTTCTTAGTGTGGTTTCAATTTGCACATCATGAAATCTAAGGAAATGGAGCATCTCACAGATTTATTGGTCTTTAGATGTGACTGTGTGTGTACACGTGTTATGTGTGTGCGTGCGTGTTGCCCATTTGTGTCTTTTTCTCCATTTTCCATGGAGCCATCGTGCTGACTTGTCAGCGTTCTCTGTCTGTTCTGGTCACGAGGACTTTGTTGGGCGTGTTCCATTGCAAACATCTCCACTCCCTGGCCTGCCTTCCCGCTCTCTTAATGGATCTAACACAGTTGAATTCATCAATCTTTCCTCAGGAATGGGGTTTTGTCCTAAGGAATCTTTCCTTATAGATCTCCTACTTCTGCTCTGTTATCTCCTAGAAACTTCTACCATCCACCTAATATGTATTATGTACAGTGTGAGGCAAGAATCAAGATTCGTTTTCCTGCCAGTAGATCCCGTTTACCCAGCTCCATTTATTGACCATTTCCCCACCATCGGCAGGACTACCTTTATCATTTGTGCATATCCGTCTCCTCTGACGGCCAGTTCCCCTGTGGGTCCATTTGTCTGTCCCTGCACTGAGGCCATACTATCTTAACTGCTGAGTTTAGTAGGAAGTCTTGTGTCCAGAATCATAGGTCCCCCTGAGTCCCTCCCACTCCTTTAACCTGCTCAGATCACCTTAGCTTTCTGCACCTCCAATTAGCTTGCCAATTTCCAGAAGAGCTGCTCAGTTTTTGTGGTAATGTCATTAATTCTATAACTTGATCTGACATCTTTATGATAATACGAGTGGCCTGGTGCACGAATTCGTACACATTGAAAGGAAATTAATTAGAATAAATATTTTAATATTGCTATTCGCCCTTTCTCTATAATAGAAGTGTCAACCAAATTCACAATCTACAATGACAGATCGAAACACACGAGTGCGATTGGCACCAGTGAGAGCTTTATATGTATCGTGCATGCACAAGTCAACGTTTATTTTTAAATTGCCAGTGTGTGTCATATGTACTGGCCGGTCAATCGGTCAGATGGTCAGATAGACGGAAAGTTGGTCACTTAGCCTTTTATATATATAGATTGGGTCCTCCAATTCATGAATATGGCCTATCCCTTAATTTATCTGGATCTTCTTTAATTTCTTTAAAGATTGTTTTATGTTCTCTGTGTGGTTGAGTCCTTACTGAGAATTGGGTGTTTTTCCATCCTGTTGCAGATAGATGGCGTTTTCCCCTCTATGGCTTTGTTTAAGGAAAAGAGTATGCTGACCTCTGAGCGCTGAGCAGTCATGGTTCTCCCTGTGGTTCACATTATTCCCTCATGAGTTTTAGTCGGTGACCCCAAGCTTTACAGAACCCAGAAGGCAGTGGGCTGCCCACAGTTCTCCCTGGGTGCCGTTCGTCATCATCACACCGTAATTATTAACGAAAGGAATGTGTGGAATTACCATGCAAGGTATGAGTCTGCGGCTCAACCAAAACAGGGGACAGATGAACTTAGAGGAGGGCATAATAAAACCGGAAAAGGCATTCCTGACTAAGGCCAATTTGAAGACATTAAACGTGAATTTTTTCAGTTTGAGGAAACAAGGATCTGTATTGTAATAATTAGTGTGGCACGTCTGACCACCCTTCTTCTTTCTTAATCTCCTAGAGCTTGATTCCTAGGAAGTGAGGTCAAGAGGAGTAAATGGTGGGAAAAATGCGAGGAAGGCAGAGAATAATATAACAATTATTCAAATAGACAAAAACATGGCTTTGATCAAGTAAAAGCAGCCATTATTTTAGCTCTAAACCAGCATTATGGAGTTAAGAATAAAAGCATTACTTGAACAAAATCCTCATGCCAGCAGTTATCATCTTTACTTTTTCATGCAAAGTCAACACGCTCCACAGGCGCCGTGGCTCACATGGGGACAGCCTCCCCACTGCTGCCCTGCGCGAGGACAGACAACTTCTTCAATCAAAAAATGGTGACTGAAATATATGCCTAAACCTATGTATTCACCACAAAAAGTGCTGGGCCTGAGACAGACAATGGGCTCAGGCTATGATAGGAAGAATCTGGCTCCTGACTTTATAAATCATTTTGCACAAGGAGCTCACAATAGCACAAAGCTGTTCTCAGATTTTTATGAAATATTTTGCATAAATTAGAGTCGATGCCTGATTTAATGGCATTTGGAAACAATTTCCTTATAATAAAAGGCAAAACTTTTTTTTTTTTTACTTCTAACTCTTGGAGGGAAATAACCAAGCTCCAATAAAACAAAGGTCCAATGACAAGTTCGGACCTGGAACCAAGGCTGCTCTACAGGACCCCTGCCTTGATCACCGAGCCAACGTCTGCGCTAAGACCTCCGAATAACGGCTAAAGAATTCACGGGGCAACTCTTGGTGACAGCACGAAAAGGCAAACCAAACAGCGTCTCTCTAGACTCAGCCCTGCGCAGGCAATTGAGGGAAGTCCATTAAAACTTCACCACCTGGGGGCTGGAATCAAGTCGTGTCCATATTCTTGCCCTGTCCACCAGCGAGGGAGCCATTAACCCCAGCCGTGCCCACCAATCTACTGGGGTGAACAGCACTGTGTAAATGAGGCACCCCAGAGCTTCTGCGATGTACAGGAGGGGACAGGGGACGGGGAGAGCACCAGGGCTAAGCTGGCCACGCCTGGTGCTTGTATTGTTCTAGGAATGAGAGACTCATCTCAGGATCTGGGCATGGTGTATGTCACACACTGCTGAGGGCAGCCAAGGGGAGAAACACTCCAGGCAGCCTCCCCTGTAGTGGGGCTGGTGTGGGGATGCCTCTCAGGAGTGTCACAGAGAAGTGTCCTTTTCCTTTCCTGGGTTTTGGGTGGGACTTCTCATTGCACCTTTTCTTAGAGGAGCCGCCCTTCTGGGTCCCAGCATTTGATGGACCTCAGCTGCAGCTCTTGGCCCCAATGTCTGGAACCACCCCCGGCTGGTCTGCGGCAACGTTCCAAGTGGATTATCTGCGCATCCAAGAGGGCGTTTCCAGAACACACTTTGTCCTGGTGTTTAAGGCATCCATGCTGCTGGCAAGGACTCGCCAGAGCATGACAAGTGTGGGGGCTGTGCCAGAGTCAGCACCATTGCTGCTCTTTAGATTTGGGACACCCTGGACACGTCACACCTCTTGCCGTGACTGAGCCCCAGACGAAGCTGAGGTGTGGAAATGCTTACCTGCTAAAACCTCTGTGATAAGAAAAGCAGACTTTGGAGATGTTTAAACCTTGAAGACAATGAGCATCCACAGGTTAACGGGACCTATCACACGGCAGAGGGAGGGTTTGCTCACCTGGTGGAAGCCCAGGTAGTCCGCGATCGTTGCTGATGCATAAAATATCACCCCTTCCGCACTCACCACCAGAGCAAAGCCGTCCAGGGACTGGAAGAAATAAAAATGGAGTTGGCCTCTAGATACACTCATCCAATCACTCGAAATGAAAAAGTACAAGCATCATTTTGCTTGAGCTTTCAACCTTTTCTCCCCTGCTTTGTAGTCTGCATTCATAACCCCCAGAAATGCTTCCTTTCCATTTATTTATGATCATTTTGCAACAGGTCCCCAGTTAGCAGATGACATGGGCACTTGGTCATGGTTTATGAGGCTCAAGACTTGGGTTCCTGTTCTTGCGATGATTACAAATTTGCTTTATAAAAAGTAAACATCATCAGGACAAGATGACACCCCATCAGTACCTGAAACTAAACACAAGCCTTTCATTTCACCTGTGTGACTTCCTCACGCATTCACCTTCTTCTTTACTGTGTTCTGGTTTTCCTAAAGGGTTTTATCATGAAAAAGCGTTGAACTCCATCAAGTGCTATTTCTATATCTACTGAAATAACCGCATACATTTTTGTTAGTCTATTAATGTGGTGACTTACAGGAACAGATTTCCCGATGAAGAATCACTGGCACACATGGGGTAAACATATCTGATCGTAACTTTATATGCTATGAATTGATTCATTTCACTGGGGAGTTTTTCATAAATGCATGCCATATTTAAGGAAAAGCCAGACTGTACGCTTCTCTAATTTGGGGGTCAAGTACATATAATCATCAGGCATGAGTCGGTCCCCTCCCCCAGCTTTCATTTTTCTGGACCCACTTATGTAAGACGGGGTTCATGTGTTCCGTGAGGGTTTGGTTCACCTCACCTCTTAGATCCTCCAGTTTGGGTGTATTCTGGGGAGATGGTAAGTGAAAATGGGTAGATCTTAGTACTATCTCACTTATTTAATGGCTGTTAGCATATTCAGGCTTAAATTATTTAAATATAAGTTTCGGCATCTTAAAATATTTTGTAACAATGCATACACTTCATTTTTTGTAACAATGCATACACTTCATCTTGATTTTAAATTAGCTTGTGTTTGTTATTCACAATGCTTTTGATTAAATCTGTTATATCTATAATTATTGTGGACTTTGTGTGTGTGTAGAAAAGTAGGGATGTGGCTGTTGTACTTGACTTAAAGTCTCCATTTGCAAAGCAAGCCCTCTCAACCATCCTGCAGTGGCTTCCAGAGCCGTCACTAGTGAAGATGCACATAGGACCTAACTGCATGACCAGTGAGCATTCTATCATCTATCTATCTATCTATCTATCTATCTATCTATCTATCTATCTATCTATAATCTAGTTATTTATCAATCATCTACCTACCATCTATCTATCATCTTCTCCTTCATCATCGCCATCACCATGATAAAGTAAGGACAGCACACACTGTGTGGGTACCCATGGGTGTCAGGCATCCTATGTGGAATGTCTCATTTAATTTCACTTCGCCTCCATGAGGCAGGAACAGTTGTGACTCCATTCTGCCAGCACAGAAGCTGGAGGTGAGGGAGGTTGAGACACCCAGTCAGTGGAGTTCATAAATATTTCAACTTGTATCTTTAAAACACAGACATTTAGAGACTTAAATTAACACTCATTAAGTGTGTGGCCATCCACAGTATATCATAATACTTCTCTTAATTCTTGACAATCTGGGTATTTTCTCTTTTTTAATTTTCTTTTTTAAACCTTTGCCAATTTGCTGAGTGATAAATTATTTTACCATTACTAGGATTTTCATTTCTTTCATTATCAATGAGATTGAAAACATTTCATACAGTTATCGGTAACTTGTATTTCTTCTTCAGTAAACTGTCCATGTAGGTCATGTGCTAATTTTCCCATTGGGGTTTATAAACTTCTAAGAGCATTTAAATTACTGATACTGGATATTTCTAGGCAGCCTAGGATAATGGCAGACACAGAGATCCAATCCCCACACATCTAAAACATGATGGAGAGCAACAGGAACAAGCAAAGCTGAACAACCCATGCCCTCGACTTGATGAGGACACAGGAGACTGGTAAACTTCAAGTTATTTATAAGCAGAAAGGCAACATGAAGTCCCAGTGAGCCTAAAATGACTGTTTCAAAAGGAAAAGTATAGAACCTTCCCTCAAGAAACTAGGGAACAAAGCCAATGAAATCCATGGTAAGTAGAAGGAAAGAAAAGTAAGAATAAGAGTAAAAATCAAGGAAATTTTTCTAAAGCAGTCAAATAGTAAAGGTCATCAATAAAATAAAACTTTGGTCCTTCGAAAGATTAATAAAATTGTAAACCCCTAGCAAGCTTGATCAAGGAAAACACAAATTACTGACACCAGGAATTTTAAAGACTACATTATTACAGATTCTACAAATATTACAAGAATAGTAAGACTGATATTCAATGAAGTAAGCAATTTAAATGAAATGAACACATTTCTTGAAAAACACTAAGAAAAGTCATATAAAAAGAACTAGAAAATCTAAATAGCCCAATATCTATTGAACAAATTGAAGTTGTAATCAAAACTATCCCACAAAGACGACTTCAGGCCCAGATGAAATAAAGATTTTAAAAAATAAATAGGAAAAAATCTAATAAGACATGTGCAAGACCTACATGCTGAAAGCAATGACAGTGCAGAGAGGAGATGTAAGCACACTGAGATATGCAAGTTCCTGATGGAAAGTCCCTCTAAATTAATCTATAGATATAAAGCAATCCCAATCCTATCACAGTAGAGTTTTTCTTTTTTGTAGAAATTGACAGGCTAATTCTAAAATTTATATGGAAATACAAAGGGTCCAGACTCGCCAAAGCAATCTTGGTAAAGAACCAAACTGTAGGACTTATGCTGACTGCCTTCCCGACTGACTCGAAGGCCATGGTAACTAAGGCTGCATGGTGTATGGACAGACAGGCAGTCTTCAGTGGAGGCGCTGGCTCAGGCCAGTGGGGGAAGGAAGTCCTTTACACAGATGTATCTGGGACAACTGGTTACGTGGACGGAGAGAGTGAAGCCTGACTGCTCTCTCGTTCCAACACTTCAACCATGAAGGCATCATTCAGAAAGGAAAGGCCACGGTGCTCATGAAAATACAGTTCTACTCGAGAGGGAAGCAGTGAGATGTTAAAACCAGCCTAAAAACTATTGGGAAGCGAGATGACCCCAGGCAGTCAGGACCTGGTGGCTGTTAGATGCAAAATTAAGTTCCTGATGATCCTTAAATGGAAAGGTGCCATCCAAGTTGTTACCTTCTTCCCTTCCCTTCCCTTCCCTTCCCTTCCCTTCCCTTCCCTTCCCTTCCCTTCCCTTCCCTTCCCTTCCATCTTCTTTTCTAATCCTCAGCCAAGGACATTCTTAGAGAGAGGAAAGGAGAACAAGAGACAGAGGGAAAGAGAGACACAGAGAGAGAGAGAGGTGAAACCTGCAACCCAGGTATGTGCTATGACCGGGAACGAACCGGCAACCTTTCGGTGAATGGGACGATGCTCAACCAACTGAGCCCCACTCTGGCTGGGCTTGTTGCTTTATTTCAATGGTTCAGATCACTTTCCTGACACAGAGATGCAAACACCAGGGCAGTGACTTCACAGTGTGATTTAGACCCTTGTGCTGAGTTTTCTGAACAAGAAATCCCAGCTCATGCCGCACTGCAGCTGCGGTGGCCGCTTTAAATGGTCCAGCCAGAGACGATGACCACAAATCATCCCGAAGCCCATTATCAGCAACCCATCCCTGGACCCCGATGTACTTCTAAAGAATGGGAAGCTGACCCGTCAACATAGGCGTCCGGCACAGTGTCTCCGGGAACTAAACAGACTGTGCTATTTGTCGTTTCAATTTCTGTGCGGCTCCACAGAGAAGTGCCTGGTCCCACTGTCCTAACATCTGAGTAGAGTGGGACGTGCAGTGTCTGCCGGGGCCTCGTCCTACGGGGTTATTCCGGAGTTGTGAATGTGCCACAGTCTCCCCAGGGCCTCTGCTCTCAGACACACAGTATTTCTTAGCGAAAAACCTGCGAAACATTTGAGATTTTCTTGTTCATATCATTTAACAAAAAGACCCGATTTGCTTGGTCTGATGAGTGCAGACAGGACACAGCTCTTACCCTGGCATTTGGGTCAGACTCTGGGACATGAAGCGGGCCGAGTGGAGGGTGCGAAAGCTGCACTATGTGGGTTGTTCTCCTAAACAGATCAGTCCTGGGCTCCAAGGCTCAGCTCCCCTGCCTGTCAATCATTGAGTGTGGATGTTCCCCACAGCTGTGTCCTGGGCCACTTCAGAGACATTTTACCTAAAAATAAGACCGGCTCATCCACTTGCCCCAGCCCAGAGGTTGTCCCTAAGTGCCTTTACCGTTAGCACCTGTGACCACGCTGGGACCCACTACGGCCAGATTTCTGTGTCCCTCAGACCACCAACCCAGCCAAGGCCGTGCATTTTTTATGACAGTTTTTTTTATATTTTATTTATTTTTTTACAGAGAGGAAGAGAGAGGGATAGAAAGTTAGAAACATTGATTAGACAGAAACATCGATCAGCTGCCTCCTGCACACCTCTACTGGGGATGTGCCCGCAACCAAGGTACATGCCCTTGACCGGAACCAAACCTGGGACCCTTCAGTCCGTAGGCCGATGCTCTATCCACTGAGCCAAACCGGGTAGGGCTATGACAGTTTTTTTTAAAAAATATATTTTATTGATTTTTTACAGAGAGGAAGGGAGAGAGACAGAGAGTCAGAAACATCGATGAGAGAGAAACATCGATCAGCCGCCTTCTGCACATCCCCCACTGGGGATGTGCCTGCAACCCAGGTACATGCCCTTGACCGGAATCGAACCCGGGACCCCTCAGTCCGCAGGCCGACGCTCTATCCACTGAGCCAAACCGGTTTCGGCATATGACAGTTTTTTAAACTAAATTTCTTAAATTATGGTACGATATATATACCATAAAACTCACCACTTTAACCATTTTTAAGTGTACAGTTTGTTGGCATCAAGCATATTCACATTGTTGTGCAGCCATAACCACCATGATCTCCAGAACTTTTCCATCTTCTCAAACTGAGACTCTGTGCCCATTAAACACTAACTCCCCATTCCCTTTTCCCAGCCCTGGCACCTGGCCTCCTACCTTCCGTCTCTATGAATTGGACAACTCTAAGGGTCTCACATTCACACAGGATGTATCCTTTTCGGACCAGCTTATCTCACTCAGCATAATGTCCTCAAGGTTCATGTAGCGTATATAAGAATTTCCTTCCTTTTTTAGAGCTGAGTAATATTCCAGTGTGTGGATGGATCACATTGTGCTTCTCCCTTCACCCATCGATGGACACTTGGGTTGCTTCCACTTCTGGCTACTGTGAATGATGCTGCTGTGACAATCGGGGTACCAGTAAGACAGTGAGTGCATTTTCAAGAAGCAAGGTATCTGAGGTAAGCATGACATTCATTCCAACAACACTTTGCTCTTCCCTGCCACTCTGCCTGGGATATAAGAGGTTCATCCGGAGGTTTAAACGCACTGCCACCCTGCAGAGCTGTAAATCTTTGTAAAAGAACAGATGGTGCCCTGGCATGCAGCCTGCATCTCATGGCCGTCCTGTGATGGTTTCAACGTGCTTCATCTCAGAAACCCCGGCGTTCCCGCTCACCTGGACTTGATGGGAACTCGTGCACACATCGTTCCCACCCCGTGCTCGGCGGGACCTGGGCACAGCTGAGGCTCTGGGGCTGGCAGTGATGGAGGATGGAGGTTGAAGGCCTGGGCAGGGAGAACAGGGCTGGCACCATCCACTTCCCAGGTGGTGACAGGGGTGCGCTCCGATAAACCAGGAAAGCTCAATGCCTGGCTCTCACAGGTGCTCAGTGGATGGAGTGCTGTCACCACAGCAGCTCATGCCTGATCAGGAGCCAGCAACAACATCCCAGGATGGGGGACCCTGCAGGCTGCCCATCTAACATCGACTCCATCAGTCCCTTGCAGCCCCTTCCCCAGGATCTGGGCAGAGGTAGGGTGGGGCAATGCTGGGCTCCACCGAGAAGGTGTTGGAAGATAAGGTGTCAACTCTAATAGACTCTCAGAGCAACTATTGGCTACCACAGCAAATCGCTAAAAAGTGAAAACCTGATGTAATCAGCAGGCCGTGTGGTCCAGGGAACATATGCTAAAAGGGCAGTGGTCAGAGTCCAATCACACACGAGTGCTGGACAACAGTGACCTCGAGGGACCTCAAGTCCATCTCCTGGGCAAGCTGAAGGGGTGCAGCCACCTGCAGGTTCTGGGCAGCCCTATCCTCCATGCCCATCAACTTGGGGAGCAGCCCGGGTAGAGGAAGTGGGCACCCGGGCCTGGCACCGGTTCCCCCACAGCTTCTCCCAATGCTGAGGTTGCAGCGTACTGATGTCCTACTAATAATAGTTCAAAGAGCAAAGAAATGCTCAAGGCTTGAGCATATAAAATGCCTTCTTAAAAAAGATTTTATGAGATTAGTCACAACCAAAACAACCTTAATTTTAACTCACAAAGCAGAAATTTAAAAAAAAGATGAAAGACCATAAAATGCTGTTTGCCGAGTCATATGGATTCAATATCAGACTGACTTTCTGGTCCAGAGTCCTCGCGCCAAATACTTTTACACATGTGGGACCATCCTTCAAATATGCATCGCGAGCATTTGTTTGTTTTCTCTCTCTCTCTTTTTAATCCTACAATAGTTTTGTGTGTGTGTTTTTTTTAAACATGGTACATGGAAAATGAGATCACTTTTCCAAGTGGAAAAAGGGATTTGGCCCCAAGCTTAAGGCTGCACTTTTTTAAAAGGGGAAAATAATCACATCTACATTCAATTACCGAACGTCACGCAACGTGCACCTGCCACTTCACAGATAGGGTCTGAGGTGCCCATGCCTCCAGGCCGGCTTGGCCACTGACACTGTTGCCACCCTCAGCCCCTTTTGGGGGAGAAGGGGCATCTGAGAAAGCCAGGACTTCCTTTGGCCAATCCCTTGAATATCCTGATCTCTTCCAGTCCTGTGGCAAAAAAATAAGCAGCAAGCATTTCAGAGATGGATTTGTCAAGGTCATGGCAGAGGAAAAAAAGAGGGAAAAGGAACAATTCTCACAGCCCCTTGTTGCTCCTCCGGAATAAAGGGCAGCGGGGAGCAGAGAAGTCCCCTGGGAGCCGTTGCCAAGGTCACCAAGCAACAACACAAGGCCAAGGCCCGCTAGTCACGCGAGCCAGCGAGCAAGCGGGCACCAACCCGCGGGTGTCAGGCAGCTGGCTCGGCCTCCTGGAGCCAGATCACTCGCTGGGCCTCTCCTCGGCCAGCCAGCGTGCGTGCGAACGGCGTTCCTGCTTGGGGAGCGGAATCACTGGCTGTTTATAGATCCCACAAACAGTACACTCAGGCTTGACTCCCTGCCATGAAGCAGCCACAGCACTTGAGAGCAGTTCCTGAAGGATGCAATTGTCTGAGGGTGAGAGGGCCACAAAGATGGGCAGGTGGGCCCCCAACTCCTCCCAGTCGCCCAAGGCAGCCTGGGCTGGGTGAGGAGGAGACTGGAGGTTGCAACCTGCAGGGGCTTTGGGGAGGCAGAGAACAGGTGGGAGAAATCTGTTCTATGTTACGCTGCTGCCCCTCCCCGTTGTCTGGGGACAGTCGCTGCCTGGTGGGACCACAGGGCAGGGCTGGAGGTGCAGAGCTGAGCTGCCCTCCAGGTACCCACCTCTCCTCCTCTTCTGGTGCAAACCCCAGGCCGGGGGCTCCTCCTACTGTGCCCCTTTCTGAAGGGGAGGCAAATCGCCACCCAGCACCTTCCCTCCCCTCCTCTCCGACCCTTGACCCTCAGCTAACACACACAGCTAACCAGAGGAGCTGGTGTCAGACACCTGCAGGAACAGAGCACACAGGAGCCCGGGAGATGCCCAGCACGTGGGCAGCACAGAGAAGACGCCAAAGAGCTGAGACAAGCATGATTCAAATACAGATATTTGAGGAGGTAAGAAAAGCTACCAGCAAAATGAAACAAGAACAAAAAGTGGTACAAACAAATCAACTGGAAATACTAGGAATGGAAATGGTGAAAGGGAAAACAGCTGAGGGGTTTGGACTGATGGGTCTACCACCCCCTGAGGCAACTGGGGAGGGGGGTGCCAGACAGAATATAAGAGAAGCCGGTCAGGAGAGGACGGTGTAGAAGGGCCAGCACCTGGACAACTGCAGCTCCAGTCGATGAAACAATGACGCAGAGGGAACAAGGTTGTATGAACGACGGAACAGCTCAGAGGGACAGAGCGCAGAGCACCACACAGGTGACATGGGCAAAGGACACAGTGAAATTTAAAAATATCTGCCCTGGCTGGTGTGGCTCGTCCTGTGCAACAAAGGGTTGCTGGTTCAATTCCCGGTCAGGGCCCATGCCCATGTTGGGGGCTCGATCCCCAGGGAGGGGCGTGCAGGAAGCAGCCGATCATATCAATGTTTCTCTCTCCCTCTCTCTCTAAAAATCAATAGAAAATCTTTCTTTAAAAGAAAGAAATGTAAGAACATCAAAGCCAAAGAAAGAATCCCAAAGTTGGGAGAGATGGCAAGAACGAACGGGAATCGAACCCCTCAGGCTGCTCCACACCTGCAGCCACAAGGACACTGCAAATCACGCGACAATATTTTTCAATGTCGAAGGATAAAAACTTTGAACCTAAAATTGTATATTCAGCCCAATTATTATCCAGATGTGAAGGTGTAACAACATTTCAGCACGGGGGGACCAAGGAAGATTTCACACCCAGACCCACAAGGAAGACACTTTGGGGGAATCACTCGAAGAGAAACACATCCGAGCTGCAAGACATGACAAGGATGGCGACCAAATCCCAGTAAACTTTAAAGAGGAGTCTTTTAAAAAGCTAGGAACAAAGACAAGAACCTGTGCCATCCAGGACTCAGCTTCTAGACCAAATCAATGTGCAAGTGGGAGCGGGGGAGGGGGGTGGGGTGAGGGGCAGGGAACCAGAAGACCCAAGCATATGCCGGGGGCAAGTCTTGTTGGGGAAATGCCAACACTGGTAAGTCTAATAAATCAGATAAAACCAACATGAAAAGGGCTTATGCTAAAGGCAACCCGAAAGAACAAAAGCATATGAAAGTTCAATCTATAAATGGGGAGCTAGAGAGAGAAAAGGAAACTAATGAAAGGACAGTAAATGGGAAATAGGAAATATGATGACAGAAATCAGCCCACAAATTAGAGTGATTACAAGAAGTACAAATAGGTTAAAATAACCACTGGGAGAACGTTTGGGGGAAGGGTGCCTCCTGTTCGTCTGCAGGAGGCAGACTCAAACAGAGAAGAAGAGCTGAAAGGAAAAGAATGCAAAAGATGTATCAAGCGGCAAGGAACCCAGAGAAAGCTGTGGACAAACTCATAACAAAAGGGTTAAAGTCAAATGTGTAAGCTCTAAGATGCCCGGGACAAAAAAAAAAAAGAAAGAAAAGAAAAGAAAGGAAAGAAAAGAAAGGAAAGAAAGAAAGAAAGAAGAAAGAAAGAAAGAAAGAAAGAAAGAAAGAAAGAAAGAAAGAAAGAAAGAAAGAAAGAAAGAAAAAGAAAGAAAGAAAAGAAAAGAAAAGAAAGAAAAGAAAAGAAAAAAAAGAGGCATGGGGCACCCCACGCCTGTTGAAATTAGCAGTCCGTGCCTGACCCTGTCCCACAGCTTCCGCTCCTAGGAGCTGTGGCTTGAAGCTCCTGCCCTGCGGTGGTGGGGCTGTTTAGAGGCAGGGGCTGGAACCTCATCCCCTCCTTTGTGGGGCCGGGGGGGGGGGGGGGGGGGAGGAGGTGGGCAGACCAGCTCGCTGAGCTGCTGGCTTACATAACAGCTTGCTCTCCATTTCCCAGGATTCAGACGTCACAGTTGGCTAGCTGCCACGTGTACCTGCCCACCATACACGCTCGCACGCTCGCTTCCCCTCCCCGTCCTAATTTAGCTGTGTCATAATTTTGCTTAAATTGAGGTGCAGTGTTTGTGTTATCACAGACTCTTCTCGGCTGAGCCAGGCGGATGCACGTTGAACACTTCACTGTCCCTCGACAATCTTTGGGCCTAGAGTTAACAAATGCCTGTGTATTGCCTTATTTACACGGTCCCTAACTTGCCCCCCCAAATCTTCCCGGGTGGAGTAAAGCCTTCCCTCTGTAGGTGTCCTGTCCACCATCTCCTGGAAGCCTGCCCCACTCCCCTCCTCATCACCCTGGTTCTGGTGGAGAGACCCTCCTCCTGAGAGGCCCTACGGAGGAGGGAAACCTTTGAGCCCCGGATGTCAGAAGCTGTCCTGATGCCACCTCCTCTCCGACGAAGGAACAGGTGTGTGCAGGTCCCAGGTGAGAAAGCACTCCCTCCAGTGTTTTGTAGGCAAGTCCTCCTGGCGGTCCAGCCTCCAGCGGCCCATGGACGCGTCCTGAACCTGCTCCTCTCTCTGGGAGCACAGAGGGCTTCCCATTGTCCCAGGTGTAGGATTTCACAAAGGCGAACACCCTCATCCTTTCAGCCATTGTGCTAGTCACCCAGTGGGACCTCTGGGCCGGAAACTCGGTCCTCGGTTCTGGGAAGCCTTCTGGTTGCTTCCTTGCCGGTTTCCTTCCCTCTGATCTTTCTGGAACAGATTACTCAGGTCTTGTGGGGTCTGGCAGTCTGCCTGACTTTCTCCTCCCCTTCTTCCCTACTTTTCTTTTACTCTTAGAAAGACCCCTTCAAATTTAATTTCTTTCTTTTTTAAAAAATCATGTTTTTATTGATTTCAGAGAGGGAGGGAGAGGGAGATAGAAACATCAATAATGAGAGAGAATCATTGATCGGCTGCCTCCCACACGCCCCACACTGGGGATCGAGCCTGCATCCCGGGCATGTGTCCTGACTGGGAATCGAACCATGACCTCCTGGTTCACAGGTTGATGCTCAACCACTGAGACACACTGGCCAGGCTCAACTTTAATTTCTGACCCTCCTACATATTTCTAAGTTTTGCTCTCATGCTTTTAATTGTTGATCTCTCTCTCTCTTTTTTTAAAGTTTCTGAATATTCCCTTTTACAGAAACCAGTTTTCATTTTGTCGACCTTCAGTTCTCTCTGAGGAGCTTAATGACATCTTTTTTTTTATTATTATTAATCCTCACCTGAGGATATTTTTTTTTCCCTGAGGATATTTTTTCCATTGATTTTTAGAAAGAGTAGAAGGGAGGGAAGGAGTAGAAGTAGAAGAGAGAGAGAGAGAAACATCAACATGAGAGAGACACATCTATTGGTTGCCTCCTGCATGCATGCAACCAGGCCAGGGATCAAACCTGCAACCTAGGTATGTGCCCAGCGTCCAGGGTCCAGGGTCCAGGCCCTGCTCACCACTGTTCCCAGTGACCTCCATGGCTATTTCTCTTTGGTTTTCAAGGACTTTCTGTGAAATTATGAAACTATCACGAACACTGCCTGAATTCACAGCTTTTCCCTTGAAAATGTGTGCCTTCAGCCTGATCTGCTGACAAGTCCCGCTCATACCCAAGTGCCCACTCACCCCCTCACCCCTACCTCTCACCCCCAGGACCCTCATCAGCATCGTCACCAAACTTTATGTGATGGCTGGTTTTCCTGAAGAGCCAGGACTGCAGCACCCAGACCCAGCTGCCTGCATGGACCTTGATTCCTGGGGAGCATCCTGCCCAGCAGTGTCCCCAGAAGGACCCTTGTCCATGGGTCGCCATCCAGCCTTCCATTCTGGGTGTCATTACTCAGGCCTGTCACCCATGGGTTTCTAACTAGGTTCCGTTTCCTCTGCTATGTGAGATGCTCAGAGGAAATCCTCTACAATAAGGGTTCAGTCCTGAGAACTGGCAGCCAGGCACCCAGCCACCTTCCCGGTTCAGTCTGAGCAGGAACTGGAGGCCTTGGGGACTGCATCGCAGGCCTGACAGAAGCTGCCCATTCCAGTTCCCCCAGCGCTTCGGCTTCGAGGTTTGACACTGAAGCTCTTGGAGAGCATTCTGTGGGACTGGGAGGGTCACTCCACTCAAGATCCTCATCTCTCCTGACAGTGGGACGGCCCCTGGCCCTGCCACCAGCCCCGCACTGGGCCGCCTTGGGCAGGGCATTCTCAGCCCAGAGCCCTGCAGAGTCCCACGGAGAGGGGCGGTGGGGGCCAATCCCTGCTCTGCCCTTCCATAGGATGTGACACTGAGCAACCTATGGAATCACTCAGTGGAGAAGTATCATCCTAAACTGTGGCTGCATTTCAAAGACTCCAATGGCCACAGAAACAACTGTTGCATTCAATAAAACGGGCGCCCGATGCCATTGCCTTGGAAGTAGAAATTAAGACAGGACCTCATTTGTCATACATGTTAGCCAACATGTCAGCTTGGTGCATAAGTCTAACGAAGCTTCCTTAGGAGTATTGAAAAGCAGTTTTCCCAGGCCACAAGCTTGATAGAATAGCAACCTCTATGTTTGGGTGACGATCAACTTATTTTGACACTTAGCAAAAGATTCTTACTGTTCAGCATTTAAAATGTGTTTATCATTTGTACCAATGAACTTTTCTTGAAATCATTAAGTATTGAGGTATGTGTTTAAATCTATTTCCAGTGCCAGAATCTTATCAATATAAGAGCTTTAGAAAGATTAGGTGCCCAAATGTCCAGCACAATACGTGTATATTTTTAGTTTCATACAGAGCTAACAATCCCAGGAACTCTGAACACTCATGACCTTATGTGGTTTTTCCTTTCAGTCATTTCAAACACAGAAAGTAGGGCCTATCTTTGCCTGCTCCCCTTATGTTCACATCTCCCACATTCATACAAGTATACGACAGGTTTGCTCAACTTCTAAAAAATTTTTATACCAAGTCTTGTCTTTCTATAAATCTCACCTTGTGCTGTTAGGGGAAAACCTCCCTTTTGAAAATCTACATTGTACAGAAGCACATGTCTTTAATGTGTCTAGACCAGCCGTGGGCAAACTACGGCCCGCGGGCCGGATCCAGCCCGTTTGAAATGAATAAAACTTAAAAAAAAAAAAGACCGTACCCTTTTATGTAATGATGTTTACTTTGAATTTATATTAGTTCACACAAACACTCCATCCATGCTTTTGTTCCGGCCCTCCAGTCCAGTTTAAGAACCCATTGTGGCCCTCGAGTCAAAAAGTTTGCCCACCCCTGGTCTAGACAGAAAGCCTCATATTAATTTTAAGGTTTGCACGTGGGGTGCGACTTACAGGGAGGGCCTGAGAAAAGAATGGGAGGAGCTAGTAAGTATTTTTAGTAAAATTTGGCGTTTGTTTTGTGCAGAACACAGAATATGCTCTTTAATTTAGTAAATATTTTTTAAAGATAGAGATGCTTTGATATTAAAACAAACAATTCTTAATCATAAAAACAATTAAAAACAATTCTTAATCATAAAAATTCTTGTGGGTTTTTCAGACTTTCTGAAGTTGTTGATCAACTTATTTTTGTTTGAAGTGTGTGTTTTTTCCCTCTTCCCACCCTCTCTATTAAAAAAATATATTTTTATTGATCAGAGAGGCAGGGAGAGAGAGAAAGAGATAGAAACATCAATGATTAGAGAGAATCATTGACTGCCTCCTGCACGCCCCCTACTGGGAATTGAGCCTGCAACCTGGGCATGTGCCCTTGACTGGAATCGAACCTGGGACCCTTCAGTTCACAGACTGATGCTCTATCCATTGAGCAAAACTGGCTAGGACCCACCGTCTCTTGCAAAAAAAAAAAAAAAAAAGTGGGTTTCTGCTAATGAATTGAGCAGACATTTAATATTTTATATGCCAAAAAAAGAAAATTCATATGCGGAGATCTAATCCCCAATATGATAGTGTTACACATGTGTAACTTAATATTTGGATATGTGATAATTTGTTTTATTATGTAATTGATAAAATGGTGATGTGTATTAATGTTAGTTCAACCATATATTTATACTGTCTGGGAAGGTGTGGTTATAGTTCTGTGAGAGAAATAACTTGTCAGTGTTCACCAACCTGTAAAAATCCAGTGCAAGAATTTAACATCTAAATAAATAATAAGATGCATGTTTTAAAAAAAGAAAAAGAAATGCACTTTAAATATAACATAAATGGATTAAAAGTAAGAAGGTGGAGTAAAATATGCCAAGCGAACATTAGTAAAAGAAAAGGCAGAGTGGCTATGTTAGTATCAGGCAAACTAGACTTTAGAACAAGGAAAATTATCAGCAATAAAGAATCATTTTACATAATGATAACAACAGAACAGTCAATTCACGAAGACAACATAACCCTAAATGAGTATGCACCCTCCAACACAACTTCGAACTACATAAAGCAAAAACTGATAGAACTGAGAGAAGTTTAAAAATCCACAATTATACTGGAAAAGGTTAACCCTTGTCTTTAAGGTTGAGACTAGATAGAAAATCAACAAGGATATACAAGATTAGAACATTATCAACCAACTGGATGTAACTGAGGTTTACAGAATACCTCGCCCAATGACAGAGTCTAGAGAGGGCCCACTTACTGATTCATCAATGACCGTCTTTTTTTGCTGTAACATCACATGGCAGAAGGGGAAGAGATCTCTCTGGGGCCTCTTTTATATGAGTACTAATCCCATTGATGAGAGCTCCATCCTCATTACCTAATCACCTTCCAAAGGCCCCACATCTAAACACTATCATATTGGGGATTAGATCTCCGCATATGAATTTTCTGTTTTTTTTTGGGGGGGGGGCATATAATTATTCAGTCCATAGCAACTATCAATGAAACCAATACTTTTATCTTTGAAAAAAATATAAAACTGGTAAACCTCTAATCTAATTGATTAAGAAAAATTTAAAGAAGATATATATTATCAATGGAATAAAAGAGGAGACACCACTATTGAAACTATAGGCATTACAAGAACAATATGGGAAAACCATGGACAACTAACTCTGTATCTACAAATTCAATAAAATAGATGAAATGAACCAATTTGCTGAAAGACCCTAACTACTGAAATTCACACTAGAATAGATAACCTGAACAGTCCTATATCTATTTAAGAAGTTGAATTCATCTTTACAAAAATCTTCCAGCCCTAACCGGTTTGGCTCAGTGGATAGAGCGCCGGCCTGCGGACTGAAGGGTCCCAGGTTTGATTCCGGTCAAGGGCATGTACCTCAGTTGTGGGCACATCCCCAGGAGGGAGTGTGCAGGAGGCAGCTGATCGATGTTTCTCTCTCATCATCCATGTTTCTAACTCTCTATCCCTCTCCTTCCTCTCTGAAATCAATAAAGATATATTTTTTAAAAAAAACAATAACTTCCATTCCAGTTGTTTTCACTGATGAATTTCATCAAACACTTCAGGAAGAAATAATACCAATTCTACACAATCTCTTCCAGAAAACAGAAGAGAAGGGAATACTCTCAACTAATTTGAAGCCTGCATTACCATAGCAAAACCAGACAAAGACATTACAAGAAAGAAAAGTACAAAAATATTTCTCATGAACATAAACACAAGTATTCCCACAAAATATAAGCAAATGTAATCCAGCAATAAGATTTATCTTGAGCATGCAAGGTGGGCTCAACATGTGAAAATCAGACAACAGAATTCATAATATTAACAGAAGAAATACCATGCTCATCTCGATAGATACAGAAAACGCCTTTGACAAAAGTTAACATTCATTCATAATAAGAACTCTCAGAAAACAAGAAAGAGAGGGAAATTTCTTAATCTTATATAAGATAGCTACAAAAAACAAAACAACACAATAAAACAAATGTAAGCTAATATCATACTAAAGGTTAAAAGATTAAAGACTGTGTGGGAGAATATATTCACCAATAATACATAATATCCAAAATGTATAAAGAACTTAAACAACTCAACACCAAAAAAGCAAATAATCCAATTTTTTAAAAAAAAAAAAATGGGCAAAGGACCTGAATAGACACTTCATACAGATGGCCAATAGATATATGATAAGATGCTTAATGTCACTAATCATCAGATAAATGCAAATTAAAACCACAATGAGATATCACCCCACACCTGTCAAAATGTGTGGCTATCATCAATAAATCCACAAATGAGAAGTGTTGGTGAGGATGTGGAGAAAAGGGAACCCTCATGCATTGTTGGTGGGAATGCAGATTGGTGCAGCTACTATGGAAAACAGTATGGAGCTTCTCAAAAAATTAAAAATGGAACTGCCTTATAACCCAGTGATTCCACTTCTGAAAATATATCCAAAGAAACCCAAAACACTGATTCAGAAGAATATATGCACTCTTCTGTTCATTGCAGTGCTATTTACAACAGCCAAGGTCTGGAAGCAACCTAAGTGCCCATCAGTAGATAAGTGGATAAAAAAGCTGTGGTACATTTACACAATGGAATACTACTGAGCCACGAAAAAGAAGGAAATCTTTTTTTTTTAATATATTTTATTGATTTTTTACAGAGAGGAAGGGAGAGAGAGAGTTAGAAACATCGATGAGAGAGAAACATCGATCAGCTGCCTCGATCATGTACCCAGGTACATGCCCTTGACCGGAATCGAACCCGGGACCCTTGAGTCCGCAGGCCGACGCTCTATCCACTGAGCCAAACCGGTTCCGGCAAAAGAAGGAAATCTTACATTTCCTGACAACATGGCTGGACCTAGAAAGTATTATGCTAAGTGAAATAAGCCAGTCAGAGAAAGACAAGTACCATATGATTTCACTTATATGTGGAATCTAATGAACAAAATAAACAAAATAGAAACAGACTCAGAGATACAGAGAACAGACTGACAGCTGTCGGAGGGGAGAGGGTCTGGGTGAAACTGGAGAAGGGATTAAATGAAAAAAACATAAAAACAACCTCATAGACACAGAGGACAGTATGGTGATTACCAGAGGGAAAGGGGGAGGTAGAAGAGTGGAAAGGGGAGATAAATAATGATGGAAGGAAACTAGACTTTGGATGGTGAATACACAATAGAATATATAAGAATTGTACACTTGATACCTATTTTATTAACCAATGTAACCACAGTAAATTCAATTAAAAATAAAAATTTCAGAAAATGTATCATGCAGCCACAATGCACTTGAACTCCAGCCAGAGTCAAGCAGTCATACCATCAATCTGACTCCACCCCCCAGGCCCAAGTTCACAGTTCCTGCGAACATGATCATTTCCGCACTAAACACAATGGCCTTGCAGCCCACCTTACAAGTAGAAATGAAAACGGAGGCACCCTGACCCTGCTCAAAGCTCACAGCGTTGCTCTATTCACATCTAATGTGTGTGTGTGTGTGTGTGTGTGTGTGCGTGTGTGTGTGCACGCACGGCCAGGACCCTCTATCCCACCACATCCGCTCCTGGTTTCCTCTTCCCACCAAGCTCCCAGCCCCAGGCCATACGCAGCACCTGTGCCAAAGTGCTCACTGGGTGGCAGCTCTGTCTGTCTGCCTGTCTGTCTGTCTCTCCTGGGTTCCCAGGGGATCTAAGGGCTTGGAGCCACTGGGCCCAAGAGCCACTAAACTCAGACAAAGAAACACGGGTCTGAGTCCAGCTCCAGCCCCAGCCTCAACGGGGACCCTGGACCAGCCCCTAACAGCTGCAAACCCTGGTTTCTTCATCTTGAAATAACAGGCATTAGACCACAGGCACTCTAAAGTCTGCGCCAGCTCTAATATTTTTATGAATTTTTTTATGAATTAATGCCCTGCCATAAACCTCTCCCTTTTTTCTGGTCTGTCTTCGAGAGATTGAAGATTAGAAATAAAAGCTGGGATTTTCTTGTTATTGTTGCTTAATCTGCTTCTTTTGCTCTGTTTGGGAATACTTTTAAACTTCATGAAGAGTCTCTCACCCAAAGTTTGAGAATCAGCAGGTGAAAGAGGACACTCACCACATAACCTCCCTGACGGCAACCAAAGGAAGCTCCCAGAAACTTCCTGTGGGCCACAGAGAACCATAAACAAGAGGCGGCAGAATGAATGAGGCTTCAAGAACATTTAGAGATCTCATGCTCTCAAATGCGGCGTGGAGAGCACTATTCCGACCTGGCTGGTGGCCAATGGGCAGGATGGGCACCAGGACAGCCTGCAGTGCCCTGAGCAGATGGGCAGTGGACCCGACCCCTCAGCCTTTTCCAAGGAAGACGTCCCACCCAGGAGGGTAGCTCCAAAAACATCCACACACACTGGGCAGAACTCAGAAAATCAGTGGCAGATAATGGGGCTGAGCTCTGCCTTCCCCACTTCCCAGCCCCTGAGGGAGCTTGTGGGCACTCAGGAGTCAGGCCTGGTCCTTAGTTCCTGGGCTTCAGCCTCAGTCAGAGGCCCTGAGGCCTCCAGGGAAGACCAAGCCCCCAGAGAAGAACCACGGGGCAGGGGGTGGGGGGGGGGGACAGGGAGGTGGCGATGCACAGGACAGCCTCTGGGGTGCTGCTCTCTGCAAACCCAGCAGAGAAGCAGGACGAGGGTTGGTGGTGAGGACATGTGTGAACATATGTGAAATTGTCCCCTGAGCTCCACCAGGGAGGCTGGGCACTTTGTGCATAAGCTCCTGTAATTATAGCTCAGAACAAAAGTTTTTAAAAGATTTTATGATTAAGATTTTATTATCTTAACTTTGAACATGAATCATAAAAATGTAATGCCAATTATCTTTGCCAAGAATAAAATCCAAATTGCCACAATTCCAGCTCCAATTTTACTATAGCACTGACAAAAGTTTTTTAAGGAAAAATAATATTTAAGAATTTGCTTCCTGAAAACCTGATAAATACTGAAGTATGGAAGTATTTCCTCCACCGAGAGCATGACATCCTCCCCCCCCCTCCCCGACACACACACACACACGCTGAGGCTGGACCCACGCTCTGTTCCAGACAGACCTGAAATGAAACCCACACTCCCTCTAGGACGGGAGTCCCCCAAACACCCACGGACCCAGCAAACTAGACGGCAAGAATGTACTTCCTCACATATTTTTATTTTTAAAAAAGGAAATAATTTATAAGCTCATTGATCCTCATGAGAGCACACCCAAACCCTTCAACAGGGCAGAGATGTTGGGGGGGGCATGGGGTCCTGGGGGCCATGTGGTTCCTGTGGGGACCATGAGGATCAAGCCGGTTAGACAGCTGATCCTTAAAGAACTTATGAGACTTCTCAGGGAAGCTGCCAGGGGGACCCAGAAAAGCACTGAGGGAAGATGGGCTGAAGAGCTGGGGACAGAGGAGGAGGGTTGAGGGGCTGAGTGAGCCTGAGGGTGGGGCCTCACCTGGTGTCCCCACTTCACACACGCAGCCCCCAGGTGGCCTGGCGCTGCTCTGGTCAGTGAGGCCACCCCAGGCTGGCCATGGTCAGCCACCTGTCCCTGTGGGAGGGCCGAGCCCAGGGGACCATCTATCCTCCCTTGCAAGGCTGCACCCCCCCCCCCCGGGGAGGAGCCGCAGGGACCACGGAGGTCATTCCAGGAGCCTGGGCATCAGGCAGGGAGCAGGGCCCGGGTCTCCTTTCAGGCTCTGCCTGTTCTGGTTGCCACAGAGCAGGTTGGGGTGCAGAAGAAGCGCCTGGAGCGAAGCTGCTGCCAGCATTTAGAGAAGGGGTACTGGACCCGGCTTAAATGGCACCAGCAGTTCACCATTTCTGCCTTTCAGCCATCACCTAACACAGTGATGGCGAACCTTTTGAGCTCAGCGTGTCAGCATTTTGAAAAACCCTAACTTAACTCTGGTGCCGTGTCACATATAGAAATTCTTTTTATATTTGCAACCATAGTAAAACAAAGACTTATATTTTTGATATTTATTTTATATATTTAAATGCCATTTAACAAAGAAAAATCAACCAAAAAAATGAATTCGCGTGTCACCTCTGACACGCGTGTCATAGGTTCGCCATCACTGACCTAACAGATGAACCGAATGTGGGAGGAGAGGAGTCGAGGGGGCTTCACCCGGGGGACGGAACCGCCCACCACATGGGGCTGGGGCATAAGGACCAGTTCTGCTCTGGACGTCGGGGTCTGAAGTGGACACTCTGGGGGGACACGTGAGCCCGGCTCCTCCCGGGGAAGCACCTGGAGCTGCAGGAGCACCTTGGCTGCTGGTTATGGGGCCGCCTGCCATGGGCTTCTCTCCCTGTGTCCCCCACACCCTCCCACGGAGGGACGCTGCCTCCTCCCAGCCCCTGCTGAGGAAGGACAGGCCAGGGCCTGGGGAGCTCAGAGTCCTTGGCCCCAGCGAGGCAGCAACACCCTCACTCTGTGAAACACTGATCTGACACAACCCAGAAAACTCCTCAGCGTTACATCTCCTAAGAAACAGAGCATGGCTCCCCCATCCTGCATGGAAAGGCCCACATGGCAGGGCCAGGGAAACACCCCAGAATCACGGAGGGCAGTGTCCATCTCAGAAGAAAGGGCCGGCCCGGCCCTCGCCATCAGCGTGTAATATCAATAAATGGACCAGCCAGCCGCACCTGCCAGACCTCAGGAAGCTTAATACACAATTTCCTGTCCTTAATTTGAAAGGAAAAAAAAAATCCTGCTTAGTATTTTATTAGGTTTTCCCATGGATAAGTAAAACCAGAGAAGGCAGAATGAAAATGGCTTTCAGATCTGACGCCCGGCCATGGCTGGTCGTCTCTGTCCAGCACTCACCTGGAGCATCTGAGCCCCCAGATGTGTGCTGCTCCCAAGAGATCCTGGGGCTCCATCCACAGAGACGCCTCAGAGCCCTAACTAGTTCATTGTAAATGGTCACAGCCTCAGGGCCCCGGGGAGAGGCCTGTGACCTTGCGTGTGATCAAGGGGTTAAGGGAGCTCACCTCCAGCAGGAGCCTTCCCTCCAGCACGGCCGACCCTCCACAAGGACCACTCTCTCCTGGCGAGGGGGCACCGGCCACTGGCTGGCGCGGGCACTTCTCCTGCAGGGCTGTCAGACAGAAACAGAGCAGTTAGCACCCTCCCCAGGCCCCAGGCCTAGTTGCAAGCTTTTGTTAAGTTGCATTTCTCCATTCTTCACCCCACTGTTCCTCACAGCCACCCTCTTCAGTCCCACACTGACCCATGGCCACCAGGGCGCACTGGGGCAGCTCGGCCTCCCCGGGAAGAGGACAGGGCAGGAGGAACCAGGATATCCGACCAGGGCAGCCAGGTGGGAACAACTAGCTCACATTTGGGAGATCAGGACATCTCGGCTGGGCCTAACCTGAGGACCCCCCCTAACTCTGCTCCCCAGAAACTGCTCTCTACCCACCTCCTACAAACCACTCAGAGCCTCACTGGCTTCAAGGAATCTTGTGTGGAGCAGCCCACACCCCACAGGCATCCATTCCTGCACTGATTGCTCCAGTCCGGGAAGCTGCCGGCCCTCACGTTGCCACCCTGCCCTGTGACGCTGGCGGCACCCTTATGCTTCTCCCATCCCCACATTCCCACCCCCTCCCCAGGTTGGCTCCATCTCCACTTTGGAGGGAAGAGTTCAGACAGACAGACAGACAGATGTCCAGCTCCCTGCTCCCAGGAGCTGGTTAGGGACCTTCCACTGCAGGCTCAGCATCCACCTTGGCACCCAGCAGTTATGGGAGGACCCCGGAGCCAAGAGGACGGGCAAGTAGAGGGGTGCAGTCTGGAACTCAGGGCCTCGCCTCTGTAGAGAGCGGGTGGGGCAGTGCCTCACAGCTTCCCCTCATTTCTGGGATTTGCAAACTGAAGCTACGGGTGATGTCACTGCAACTGAGGGCCAGGGGCCCCGAGGTGGAGCCCTAGCACTTGCTCTGGTCTTGGGATAAAACATAAGTGCGGGCACGTAAATCTCCAGTATTTTCTCTTTCAGAACCAGCAGGTTGTGCTGAACTTTTGCTCCAGGATGCGCTGGTCTGTGCTGCTTTCTTACTCAGGCAGCTTCATCCATTGATTGTGAGGGAAACCAAGGCTCTGCCCTCCCCTCCCCACTGAGCCCCACTCAGACACAGGGCCTGCTCCCCACAGACACCCCCTCACCCCTGTTAGAGAGAGGTGGGCAGCATCTGCTCTGAGGGGGTCCGAGCCTCCAGACCCACAGCGCAGCAGGGCCCGAATGTGAGCTCCAGCTTGAGACACGGTGTCTGACCCTCCTCCCCACAGGGTGGACACACACCAGGTTACCCCTGGGCCAGCAGCCCCCCATCCCACAGAGGCCACGCTGGGCCCCTTCATTAAATCCTCCGGTGCTGACCAGAGTGTCCTCAGGGCAGAGAGCTCAACACAGGGAGGCGGCCCCTGGGAGGATGGGCACCTCTTGGCCACCTTGTGCCATCCCTCCCTCTCAGAAGCTGTTGTGCCATCAGCCTCCTCTCCCACAGCTAATGCACACTAACCCATGTCGCTGCACTGAATACAACAAGAAGGGGACCCATTTCCTCCCAGAAGGCGGGTGTATTCCTGGAGACATGAGCAGTCACCCCTGGGGGGAGGTGGTCCAGGGGGTCCCCGACAAATACGCGAGGCTGTCTGCTACCAGCCACCCTCTCAGCAACCAAGTTCCCACACGGCAGACACGCTGAGCTCTGAGACGTTAGAGATTGTTTTTAATCCCCTCTGGTGTGCACCCTGCTTCTCAATGCAGGTTCAGAAGTCGGAAGGCTCTCTGCTCCCCAAGAGAGACCCAGGAGCAGCCCTTCCCCTGAAGGGACCTCCGGGTCTCAGAAGGCTCAGTCAGTGTGTGTTCTATAGACACAGACGCAAGAAAGATCAAGGAGAAGTTGGTGTGGGAATAAGACAAGGAGGTCTACCCTCCCCCATCTCTCCCCACCCCCACCCCTCCAGGCAGCCCCTACCACCAGGCCTGACTTCCCAGCCCACCCAGATAGTCCTACCAATTAGGGCTTGGGGCTGGGGCTGGGGCTGGGGCTGGAGCTGGGGGCTGGGGAAGGAGCCCACAGTGCCTGGGAGGATTTGGGGCCAGGAGTGATGCTGGGGGTTGGCAGGACCCCCACACTCAGTGCACCCAGGTCACAGGCTACAGACCCAGACCACCAAGACCTCCCGTTCTGCATGATTTCTTTTTGCTTTCTTTGTCACCACCCTCTCCCTAGCTCGTCAGCTCCTTGCCCCCATCCCTCCCCAGCACCTCCCCTGAATTGAGGGAAGGGAGGTTGGGGCTGGACTGTCCCTGCCCTCCTACTCTCTCGCCAGCAGCCGCGGGGGAGGGGGATGCTGACTCCCACAGCTGCGAGGCTGGGGGTGGACCCCAGGCGGTGACGTC
>NW_005871048.1:49004234-49007206 GCF_000147115.1 Myotis lucifugus | reverse complement strand
AGTTTCAGGGGGTGCCCCAGGAATGCTGGCTTAATGCAATGGGGGGCGGGGGGGGGGGTCACAGGGGGCCCAAGGGCTCTGAGTCAGGTCATTCCCGTTACCAGGGGGTGAAGGGGTGACAGCAAATGGATTGTGGGGAGCAGCCCTCACCCCCACCCCCTGCAGGCCCTCCCCAGGCCCCCTCCCAGCAGCTCCTGGCCTCAGCACTGCCTGGTCACCCTGGGTCTACTCCATCTCGGGGCTTCTCTCCTGAGTCAGCCCTCTCCCTGGGCTGATCCTAGGGTCTGACCTGGGAGGGGAGCTGAGCAAAGGTGGGGCTGTGGGCAGGGGTGCCAGCTGACAGACCCCAGCCCCACTGCTAGGCACACCCCAGAGGGTCCCCCCCTTCTCCAGGCCCAGCCTCCCACTCCTGTATGAGGAGGGCAAGCCCACATCCAGGTTCCATCTGTGCCGACTGCCCGAGGTAATGGGTCAGGGAGGAGGGCTGGTAGGGAGCAGGTTGGGGTGTCTCTTCAGGGAGCTGGTGAAAGTGTGGAGAGTCACTGTACACCCCCTTCCCAAGGCCCAGCTTGTGGAGCAGGTGGTGAGGAGGCGATGTTCCAGGGATGAGCAGTACCCCAAGATCCAGGGTGCAAAGACCTCCCTGTGGGACAGCCATCGAAGTGCCCAGTGCCTGGCCTCTGAAGGGCAGTGAGGGGGGCGCCACAGAAGCCGATCTCCGCCTGGGCAGAGCCTGGAGCATTGGGCTTCCTGTGCGTCAGGCAGCTCGGGGCCAGGTGGCAGGGGCCAGGGCTGTCCACTCCCAGAATTGAAGGGGGCGCAGGCTCACGCAGCTGCCTGAACCCCGCAGAGTCTGGCCCCACTGTATCCTTCCCCACTAAGTCTCCATAGCCCCAGGACTGCAGCCACACTTGAGATTCTCACTGCCCTGTCCATGCTGTCCCCCAACTGGCTGCAGAATTAACTGGAACCAGCCTTTCTCTCATTTCATTGATTTATTGCATCCCTGAAAAGTTTCCTTCGGAACAGAGAGAATTTGAAGAATTATCCTGGAGATAGTGGACATCTCTGTATGCACCCTCGCAGGGTGGGGTAGGGGCTTCCCTTTGAGACTCAGACTGGGGCTGACTGCACCCTGCCTGCTGGCCCCCGCCCCGTACCCCCCCACCCTGCTTGCTCAGAAACCTTCCTTTCCTTTGCACAAAGGAGACTCAGGGCAAGGTGTGACCTGAGCTGAACCATGTGCCACGGGGGCCCAGACCCCCCACCAGTGCCTGAGTCTGGCCAGTGAGAGGTGCCAAGTGCTCCTGGCGGAAGTCGGGAGACCCCCCCCCCTCTCTGCTTCTGGGCAGTGCTGTGATGCCTGGAAGGTGGAAGCCTCTTTGCTCCCAGCGCAGGTGAAGCCAGCTTCTTAGTGGACAGACAGTTGGGTGCAGCATAAGTGAGTCCATGACAGGTGGGTCCCGGACAGAGGAACCCAGGATGTGGGATGCACTGAATGTGGATGCAAGGGGCTGTCTATGGGTTGGAGTACAGGACTCCTGTCGCCCAGGGCTCCCACAGGAGGCTGGGCTGAAAACCCGATTCTCACCAGCTGCAGTTCCTAGCGAGGACTGGTCCATGTCCACACCCCAGTCCCTGCTTTGAATGGAACACATGCCCAGTAAAACCTGGCACTATTTCAACAGCAAGTCAGAGCCCCAAGGCTGCTGCTCTGTGACCTGACCTCCACGCTTGGGGTGGCACCCACAGCAGGTGTCATCAGGCTCTTTCTTCCTCCAGCCCTGGCCCAGCAGCTTGCTGGCCCCTGGGGCTCAGCCTCCTGCCCCAGCCCCTCAGAGGTCAGAGCCCACCTCCACACCTCCTAGTGTCCCTCTGCAGGCAGCTGGCATGGCCATGGCCCCACTTCGGTCCATCTCATTGGAACCTAACTTCCAGCCGGGCCCCCTCGGAGTTGTGCTCAGCACAGGGATGTGCACAGCTTAGAGCAGCTTCCCAGGACCCCCTGTAAGACAGGGTCCAACAAGGCCACACACCTAATGTGCCTTTTGCAGCCTGGGCAGCAGGGGCCCCATAAACACCTTCCTGTTCTGCTTCTACACCTGATTGCAGCTCACTCCACAGTAAGGTGGCGCTATTGACTGAATGTGTGTTTCCCCCAAAGTTCATGTGTTGAAACCTAACCCCAAGTTGTATTTGGAGGTGGGGCTTTGGGAGATGACTGAGCCATGAGGGTGGCACTCCATGAATGTGATTGGTGCCCCTACAAGAAGAGACCACAGAGCTCCCTGCCTCTCCTGCCTGTGAGGACAGAGAGAAGGCGGCATCTGCTACTGGAATAGGTTTTCACCAGAACCCGACCATGTGGGCACGCTGGGCTCGGACGTCCAGCTCCAGGACGTGAGACACGGTGTCTGGGTTGACTAAGATGGGTAGTTACCAAAGTATCCAGATCGTGACCACATGGCCACTCATCATGCAGGGCAAGGTCCCTGGCAGCCCATGCACAAGGGCCACTCACCAGGTGCACTGCAGGTGGCCTGTCCCCTTTGTGCAGCTAAGAAACTGGGACCTGGGGGAGTGGGGGGTGGGGGGCCTTGGGCCAGGACAGTGGGAGTGTGCTGCCCCTTCTTGGTGACTGTGGTGAGGCCTCTCCAGGGGCCCCGAGGCTACATGCGTCCAGGAGTTGACAGGTGACCTGAAAGCCCCAGCTCACCTCTCAGGATGCTCGCTCTCTCCATAAGTGCCGGCATGTTTGTGAGTCCAACCCAGTGCAGTGCAACCAGACCCAGGGGAGTAAATGACCAGGGCCTGGCAGGGAGAGCAGATGGTGGGTACTCCGGGTGAGGGAGAGAGGAAAGGTTCTGGGAGAGAGGACAGGTGAGCCAGGGGAGGGAGAGAGGGGAGGTTCTGGGAGAGGACAGGTGAGCCAGGGGAGGGAGAGAGGGAAGGTTCTGGGAGAGGACAGGTGA
>NW_005871048.1:48969308-49003895 GCF_000147115.1 Myotis lucifugus | reverse complement strand
ACAGCTCCCTGGCTGGGGCCGCAGAGCACCCTCACCGACAGGCTGCAGAGGCTGCAGAGGCTGCGCTGATGGCGGATGCACGGACTGTTGTTCAGAGAACACGGCGCCGCGTGTCTAGAAGCCCAGCCGGACTCCTCCACTGAGACGCGCTCACTGCACAGCACCTGTCCCGGGAATGGCACCTGCCACACGGGCATCCACTCCATCTGCCCGTCCTCCTTCCCCTTCCAGAACCGTCACGGTCCTCATGCAGATGGGATGGGACACATGACCACCTCCCTGTTATTCACCCAAAGGTGTCTCCACTTCAGCGTCTCCTCCTCAGCCAGCAGGCCGATGCGAGAACGGTGAGCCCTGCATGGCGCTGCTGATGGCGTGGTCTCCAGAAGCACCGAGGGGCCTGGGCCGCCCTTTGGGAAAAGAGGAAATAAATGGGGGGGGGGGGGGGCAGGAGCAGGTACTCTGGGGGAGGTGGGAGGAGGGGGTGGAGTTGCAGGGAGGGGATGCTCCACTTCTGATCTCTGCTCCCCATCCTTCCTGTGTCTACACACGCACCTTCACTGACCTCACATTAGTGGGCCCCCACCTCACAGTTGTACGAATTCCTTCTGTCTTCACTTTCTGAGAACTAAAAGATAAACTCCTCGCTTTGCCTTGGAAGAGGGACATGAAGTGTACATGTACTTAGGTTTCTTGATGGCTACAAACTGCATTTGTAGAGGAAGCGCCTGGCCTCAGTTACCTTCTGCACAGATTGTGTTGCCTGCACCTGGGGTGCAGACAATTGATCCTTCCTGTCACTCGAGCACCAGCTGCTCAGTGTCGGACACCTGCCGGGCTCTGCAGGGGGAGGGGGAGCGGAAGCACTGGATACCACCCACAGGTTCTCTGTGCGGGAGACCCGGACAAGCACAGCTTTCTCCCAATCACCCCAAGGAGGTGGAGTCCCCACCAATAATCGAGCGCTCAGATGGGTGACAGGAAACGAGTAAAGGCAGCCTTCACCTCAACGTGCACGAAGAGAGACCGAGGGCGCCTGGCGGTCTGGAAGGACCACAGTGGCTTTGGGCAGCCTGCTGTGCGCACAGGGCTACAAATAGGCAAGGGACACACACACTTTAGCCTGCAAAGCAGGCGAGTCCAGCACACGTGGTTAGTCGGCCTGAGTGAGTGTCTGGGGAGGGGCCAGGATGATGAGGATTCCAGAGAGCCCCAGCCCTCCCAGAAAACATGTGGCACCGGGTGAGAGGGAGCAGAATGCTGTCCAGGCTGCCCCCTGTGCGTCTAGGGGAGCTCAGAGCATCACAGAGCTGCATCTGTCCTCTCCCCCAGAGTGAGGACTTGAGGACGTGCTGGCCCGGTTCTGGGGAGGATGGGCCTCTCACCAGCTCTCCTCTACCCAAGAGCTCCCTCTGTGGACCTGTGGGGACCTCACCCGCCTGACGAAAGGGCATTCTCTGCAGGCACTTCACCTGCAGGCTCCACCGTCTGCCCCAGGTTGCAGGTGGATGGGGAGTTTCTGGAGGAAAAACAGTGACCCCTCTCCTCTATGCCCATTTCACCTGGCTGCAGCCTGGTCTGGAGGACACCCCCAAGAGCAACACAGGGGGGCAAGGTGAGGGGGCAAGCCCACTGGCCTCCCCACTGTCTAGCAGGCGCCCCCTCCCTAGGCAGTGCCCCTCCCAATAGATAAAAAGCAAACACAAAAAACAGAAGGGAGGGACCACAGAAGGGGGAGTAACCAGCAGGGCCTAGGGGAACTCTGTGCGTATGTGTGAATGTTCTGTGTGAATGCTGTTTGTGAGTACTGTGAGTCTGTATGGATGCTTTGTGTCTGGACACTGTGTGTATGCTGTGTTTGTGAGTACTGTGTGTGAATGCTGGGTGTGAATGCCATGTGTGTGAACGCTGAGTGTGAACACTCTGGATGTGTGTGTATAAAAGCTGTGTTTGAACACGGTGTGAACACTGAGTGTGTGAACGCTGGGTGTGTGTGAATGCTCTGTGTGTCTTTGTGTGTGAATGCTGTGTGTGTGAATGCTGTGTGTGTGTGTGTGTGTGAACACAGAGCATGCGAATGTCCTGCGTTGGGTTAAGACAGTGAGTGGGAGAATGACTGCTGCTGAGGAAGCTTTCCACACGTGGTGCGGACGTGCTTTAACAGAGTGTGGCACACATGTGGGGAGAGGGTCCTAGCATGTGGGGTTTGGTGTGGTGTCCGTTCTCCCCAATGCCTGTCCACCCTCTTCAGTGGTACAGCTTGAGGGGAGAAGGGATTAAAGCTGCCACTCAAAGCCCCAAGTTCCCTTAGACAAGAAAACTCATCAGGAGTATAAATAAACATGTGCCTTTCATGTATTTAGGAAATGAAAGCACATTCCAAGATGTTTATGCATCAAGTTGTTAACTTCCTATAGAAAGAACTTCCATATTTTCTTTTTATTTCTTTCCCTTTTTTACGTTATTTTTATAGTTGACACTATTACAGATGTCCCTGTTCCCCCTCTCCCTACTCCCACCTTTGTCCACCTCCTCCCAGCCTCCACCCTCCTTCCCTCTGGCCCTCACCACACGTGCCTGTGTCTGTGGGTTATGCATATATAGAACCCCCATGTTTTCTAAAATGCACCAGCAAGCTTTAGACATTTCACACTGCGACGTGGCTCAAAGAACCACCAAAACGCATCTCCTCAGAGCCAGGGATGGTGCGGAGCAGCGGCCAGTGAGGCTGGCTTCTCCGGTCAAGAGGCTGCACTGCTAACCACTTTCTGAGGCCACTCCTCCGTGGAGCCCACGGGGGCTCCGTGGAAACTTGGTCACAGGTCCTGCAGCGCAAACACACCCTCCCTGCAATCCCCATGCCACAGGGCTAAGTGCAACCAAGAACAGCTCTTTGGGAAGAAAAAGAAAAGGAATGATATTTCTATGCATTGCAGGTCCATATTTGTTCATGGCATAAAACCAGGAAGAAGCCAACTATTTGGGCGTTTTTGTTAAGTTTCAATACATCGGAAGGAAAGTGCACCAGTGTCAAGCCGAGGGTTCAAGAAACATTTTGCAAAACAAAACAAAAAGGAAAAAGGTGTCCTGATGCTTTTAAAAATTCAAATATTTATTCAATTAGTAACTGCACAATGTGCAGGTGTGAAGACGAGGCGCATGAGCCAGGACCCAGGACCTCACAGCGCGATAGTCAGGGAGCCCTGGTTGGAGTTCAGACAGGACAGAGCCCTGGAGGGACAGCCCCACACAGCGTCCTCAGTGGCAGCCCCAGCGGACAGCAGTCCCAGAGCCGTTCACCCCCAGGCCGGCGCCCTGGAGTTTAGAGGACTGCCCAGCTCAGCTGTCAGAGAGCCTCTGCTTCCTGCATGAGTCATGAATTTATAGTAAAGTCATAGTAGGTTCATAGAGTAAAAACTGGAAGCTAAGCCTCCAGTTACCCAGATTTGCAAATAACTCTGACTTGAAGTTGGTCTGTCAGTCATCATCACCTTCAACTTCCTCACAAATCAATCACGTCACTACAGGTTCTTGGTTCCTATCGGTCACGCATAATTCACCCTGGACAGATACAGACTGAATTGATGAAAAGACCTGGAGGAGCAGAGGGACCGGCAGGGCCGTGGCTGTAAGAAAACTACAGGTGTCTGAGTTGTCAGGAGAGCACCCCCATCTGAAGAGGGGGCCCATTTTCGCGCTCCATGGCACCCCGTTCTGCTGAGGCTACACCCAGTCCTCACGGCCACAGCTACCCACTAGCCTGCTCCCGCTTGACCACCCACCACTACTCATTTGTGAGATGGTTGGTGGCTCTGATGGCTGTGAGGAAAGCGCTGGCTATTCTCAAACTTCTCTTTACAAAAAGATTGGGCGCCTGAAAATGCCAAAGGCTATCCCAAAAGGTCCAAACGTGACTTCCTTACAAACACAAGCACACCGTGCTCCCGGACAGCTGCTGTGGCCAGCGCTGCCCCACATGCCGCCACCGCCAGCCTCCCACCCTCCGGGAAGGACTCGCTCTCCCCACACCTCCCCAGGAGCCCCACCATTCACACCGCAGAGCAAATGTTCGGTTGTGCGGTTTTCTTTGTTTCTTCTTTTGTTTGTTTATGTTTTGAGACAAGGTTGGACTGACAGGCAAGTTTTCAGAATAGTACAAAGCAGCCCAAATATCCTTTCCTGGAGACTCCTTCGAGTTTTATATACTGTTCCACTAACATCCCTTTAGCCTGGGGTCTGGGCCTGCTGTCCCCCCCACCCTCGCTCTGTTCCCATCCATCTAAAGTCCATCCTTGGTCCATCCTTGACTTCCATGACCTTGACTTTAAACATTATAGCAAGTTATTTTTCAGACTGCCTCTCAGTTTGTGTTTGTTGGGTGTTTCCTCGTGATTATTCACCTTCAGTAGGAATATGGCAGAAATGGCCACATGCTCTTCTCATGCACGATGCCAGCTATTCCTTTACTGGTGGGGTCAAATTTGATCACTCAGGACAGTGTGTGCTGGGTTTCTCCACTCTAAGTTTTTTACTTTTGTAATTCATTTGTATATTGTTGGGAGATAGGCCAAGACCACGAAAATCCCACTTCTCACCCCACTTGAAGCACTAATTTTAGCACTGTTGATGTTTCTTGCCTGAATTGTTACTACAATGGTTACCAAATGGTGAGTTTATAATTCACCTCTTCTACTTACAGTCCTCTGTCTAGAATCCTGTCTCCTGTCTATTAGTCTGCAGTTTACTGTAAGGAGGAGCTTTCTCTGATCAGTGTGGACTATGGAATCCTGTTTTATTCACTGGGTTGAATCCATTATCCTTCCTCCTGTTAATGTTGAAATTGGCCCAGATGTGGCCAGTGCAGCCCCTTCTGATGGCTCTGTGTCCCATGACATCCCTATGACAATCCGAATACAGCCTTGCTTTCTGGCCTGAATGTTCTAAGCTTCTCTTGTACGGTCCCTGCCCCAACTCTGGAAGAAGACAAACAAACAAACAAACAAACAACAACAACAACAAAAAACACCCTTGTTCCTTTTAATGAATGGTGTCTATATACCAAGGTCTGAATGTGAGTTGTGCTCACTGAAACTGGTGTCACTGCTCCCAGACCTCCTCAGTGGACAGAGCTAGAACACACAGACATTTTATACACACATATTTATGTCTATATCCACATATGTCAAAATCCATGATTTCACATCAATACCTGCAACTCCAACTCAACACCACAGGATTCAGTATAGAGTGAAATTATTTTTCCTTTAGTATTTGGTGGAAATTGCTTTAAAACTATTTGGGCTTAGATTATCTTTGTGGAAGATTTATAACTGATTTGGCTTCTTTAATGGTCATATGACTATTAAGGTTTTCTATTTCTTCTTCTTCAATCAATTTTAATAAGCTGTATTTCTAGGAATTTACTCATTTATGTTTTCAAATTTATTGGCATGAATTTGTTCATAGTAGCTTCAAAGTATCTTTGAAATATTTACATCTTCTACCATTGTGTCCCTTCAACATTCTTGACACTTTCTCTTTCCTCCTTCATCAGTCTCACCAGATCTTTGCAAAATAACTCTATTGTATGTTTCTTTTCTATTTCACGAACATCTTCTTTATTATTTGTTTTCTTTGAATCTCTTTTTGTTTGTTATGCTTTTCTAAAATCAAAACTACTAAACTGAATGCTTAGGCCATAAAATTTCAGCCTTTTTTTATATAAACACTTAATGTTATTTATTTCTAAGTATTGTGTTAGTTGTATCCCACACATTTTGATTTGTAAATATTTTCTAAATTCCACCACATTTTCTTCTTTGAACTATGAGTTACTTGCACGAGTGTTAATTTCCAAATATGAGGGTTTTCAAGTCATCTTTTCGTTATTGATTGCTAGCATAATTGCACTGAGGCCTTACCATGTATTATTGATTTTGTCTGCTGAAATTTAGAGACTTGCTTTATTTACCAATCTGTTTTCAATACATTTACAAGTTTCATGTGGGCTTGAAAAGATGTAAATTCTGTAGTTTCAGACTATAGTGGTTAATGTATACCCATTAGATTAAGCCATTTTTGCATTGTTCAAATAGCCTATAATCTTTACTGATTTTTATTTGATCTATTAAATACTGAGAGAATTATTTAACCTCTTTCTTTCTGATGATGAATTCATGTATTATTTTTCCTTATAGTTCTGTTGATTATTGTTTTGATTTTTGAGGTTAGGTTATTAAAAGCACACAAATTTAAAATTATTTTATCTGCTTGATGAAATGAACGTTCTAATCATTATGTAAGGACACATGATTTCCAGTAATGTTTGTTACCCCAAAATTGATTTTTTGACATTAATGTGGTTTCATCAGATTTCTTCTGGTTAGGATCTCTCTACCCTCTCACTGCCCTGTCCTGTGGCCTCTGTGAACACACATAGCTGTCCACCATTATAACCCCGGCTGCTAGTTGGCATGCTGTAGTTAGTAACATGCTTGGAATTTTGTGCTTTCTATTCGCTCCACCCTTTTCATATCTTTTTTTTTCTCCTTTCTTGTCCTTTCTTTTGGTTGATTACATTTCTCATTCCACTTTTCTCTCTCCACTAGTTTGAAAGTTGAATCCCATTTCG
The DNA here is from genome assembly GCF_000147115.1 of Myotis lucifugus. NCBI lineage: Eukaryota > Metazoa > Chordata > Mammalia > Chiroptera > Vespertilionidae > Myotis > Myotis lucifugus. Next base: position 48,997,264 of record NW_005871048.1, on the reverse strand, counting down.
CTTGTCTTGATGATTATCATGGAAATTTTATAATTAGCTAATCAACCTCCAAAGGTAATTAATACAAGAATTGTTGGAGTAACACAAATCTCCTGCTCCAAATATATATGCTCTCATGGCTGGAATTTGTTTCTCTTTGCTCTTCCAATGTATTAGTGGTATTGCTTCATATAATTGGGGCCTGATGTACCCACAGTCAGTACCTTCTCATCTTCCTTCCTCCTTGCATCTCAGATCCACCACCTGGAATTCCCTTCCTTCACAATCCTCTTTAATGACGTTCTCCTTGGGTTCTCAGCTTCACTTAGCTTGTTCTCTGAGTATTCCTTAATGTTCCGCTGGCTCATCAACATATTTTCAAAGGTTTCAGATATTTTCTTGTATTTGGGGCTCTTATACTGGTAAGCAGGAGGACTGACTGGTTACATCTCTGCTAGACCCTGAATGCCAGGGGCGGGACTATGGCTCTTCCGTTTACTTGTGTTATCACAGGTTGTTAATGCAGAACTCTTTCTGTCTGAATTTTGGCTGAGGCCCCGAGACAACAGGTGCCAACCACAGTGAGATTCCAGGTGACATGGGCAGGGCTGAAAAGCTTCTTGACCTGCCCACCTGCCATGGGGGTGAAGCAGACCCATCCAGCCCAGGTGCCTAGGGAACCAGGGCCATCCGGTCAGGGCTCCTGGACAGGCGTGTGTGGAATTGGGTGACAGAGGCTGAGCACAAAGAATCACAGGGACAGGAGGACAGTTTCAACCACAGGGTACGTGAAGAATGGGGGGACAGTGCTGTCACAACGGGAAGAATCTCCAGATTTTGTAATCTTCCCCTTCTCCGTTGTGTTTACTGAGATGGCTCCCCTCTCCTTGGCACTTCTCTCCCGGGCATCAGGAGCACACATGTGTTACCCCCAATGATGCTCCCATCTGTGTGACTCGCTGGGGACGCCGGCAACGTGCCAGACCTGCGTGGACAGTGGACCCTCTGTCATCTGTGCGAGCTGCTTCTCCCTGCCGGGCGGGCACTGGTCCTTCTCCCAAATGAGTGGGCGCTCAGGGAGGGTGGCCTAATTGACCACTCAGCCTAAGTGAGCGGGGGAGGGGCTTCTTGGACCCACACATGCAGGGTCCACATGTCCTGGAAGGAACCCCTCTACACTCCAGCCCCACCTAGGGGGTCCTCAGGCTTCTCCTCTACCCACCTTCCCCCACATCGTCCCTCTCGTGAATGGTGAGATTTACGAGTGGAAAACTCTGCTCTTGGGTACAAGCAGAGGGTTTATAACTCGGAAGCACCGTCCCTTTGCTCTGTGCAAAAACCAGTAAAATAAAATAAAGTAATCCCGCTGCCTTTTAAAAATTCATGAAAGTCAACACTAAACATTACTGGAAATTTTCAGGTCATTGTTACCCTTTGAAGATGAAACTTTCCAGTTCATGTCCTTCCCAAAGGTGACTTTTTATAGAAGCGGTAATGAAATTAATTCACCCACTTCTGAGTCAGGAAGCACAGATTAAGATCCAATTTTTATAGCTTGGCTTTTTTCTAACTACTCAGTGGAAATGAATTGAGGAAAGCGTTTAGAATTTTCTCTAAAATGTACACCTTGGGAAGCCTTGATAGAAAGGGTGCGCTGGCGGAACCAGGTTTGTTATTTCACTCGGTGGTGACAGTCTCGACGCTCCCACGGTGTCTCTGTGAGCTTAGGAGCCAGGCCAGCCTGCAGCGGAGCAGGGAGCTGCCTCCCAGGCTCAGGCAGGGGCCCTGCACCACTGGGGGCTGTGGGGTCGGCGTGACATGGGACTGTCACTCTGCTTCTGGTTAAAAACTAGGCATTCAGGTGGACACCTGGACAGTCATCTGGACTCCTGGGAACAGCAGTCTTTCCAAGACTGCCAACCCTGGCCTGGCTGGGCACAGCTGGACTGGTCCCGACAGGGAGTGCCGGGTCCCTCCCAATCTCTGGGCGGAGGTCTGGTCTTCGTGGGTGTGCCAGTGGAGGAGGGTGAACTGACCACCCCATCGGGCTGCCCCCAACCTGCCTGAGCTGTCCAAACAGCCCAGTAGCTGCAGCCATAAAACAGGTGCTTCCCAGAGGCAGGTCTGGCGCCCCATGCGATGGCGCGCTGTCATTCTGTGTGACTTCCTCCACCTCTTCGTCACATCACAGCCCTCCTGGAAAAGCACAGTCGTCCTGCACAACCTGATAAGGCTCCAGGTCACCGCAGCAAACTGACCTCAGCACCAGGCGTGGGACCGGGGCCTGGTGAGGGGAGACTCGGGCACCGGGACATGGGCACGTGCCCCCCACAGCCTCAGGCCAGGCAGAGGGTGCTGAGGGCTGGCGTGTGTCTGCAGCACGTGCTCTGCGTCTGCAGGGCTTCCGGGGCCTCCCTCCAGGGACTCTCAGCTCCGTGAACACAGCCCTCTGGCCCAGCAGTCAGGGCACAGTAACATCTACTGTCCCGGTTCTCAGAGTCAGGCAGCTTTTCCGATGAGACGCAATTCCTTCTTTCCGTCACCGGTCCCCCAGCAGGCTTCCTGCGCTGCCTGGGGGGTGCTGCCCCCGCCCCCGCAGTCTGCTCAGCCCCGATTGTATAAATTACTGTGCAATGTGTGGTTATAACACTCATACATGAGGAACGATGTGACGATTTTAACAAGTACTGGACTAATTGGAACTATCTACCCAGCAGCCCCGGCTCAGCTGGGTCCAGGACAAGGAGCCTGAAGCCCCACACCCAGACGACAGCAGCGCTGAGAAGTTTTCTCGGCTGTTCCACACATTTAAGTTTTTCCTATTTATAAAATCGATACATTTTGGTATGAAATTAAAATCCCTGGAAAGTGAAACAAAACCCCTGGAATGTTTCCATTCAGAGATTCCTGCTGCCAACACATTCGCGTGTTCAACTCCAGGGCACTGGGGCCGGCCAGGGCCTGCGGGAGGTGGGGGAGGGGGGGATGGCGAGGAGGCCCCCACTGCAGGGTCAAGGGACAATGCTGAGTGTTAATGCCATTCGGGCGCCCTCTCCAGCGTCCCCACAGCCAACACCCTTTATAAGGGCCATGTGAGGTGCCTGGAGCCAGCAGGGCCCCTGTGACAACGGTCACACACACACCCACGACGGACCCTCCTCCCTGAAGGGACACAGGAGGGCCAGTGGGAGGCCTGGACAGGGCCCTGACTCCAAGTCAGAAAGCTGCCACACCGGGTCTCCTCCAAGCCCCCGGACCCGGCGGCCAGTGCCGAGCCCACACAGGACCTGGATCCACGCTCTCGAGTCCCCTCGGAAGCCCCACTGGCGGTGACTGTTGATTTTTAACTTTGAAAGGAGTGTGATTCAAATCCACTTGAGTGGACATCACATTCAGCTTCTAATTGGAATACAGAAGCCTGAAGCCCCTCACTCCACCTCACAACAAAGCACCGAGAGAAATTTTCAAGTTTGCAAGTTTTTGTGGGCTCATCAGAGACCCGAGGTCCCAGGGCAACCAGTAACCCAAAACGTAAGGAAATAAAGGCACTTCCGGGACAGACAGGACATGAGCCTGATACTGTGGACACCGAGAAGGAGAATCCAAACTCAACTCAGACGATTCTGAATGTGGGCCCAGAACCCAGTCAGAGAACCCAGGGCCCTGGCAGTTATAAAGGTTGGAGACGGGAACCCGCTGTAGCTGCTTCTCCAGGAACCCTGGGTGCTCACAGAGAAGAGGGGGCCGGGCGGCAATAGCTCAGCCCACATGCCTGTCTAAGGTGTCCACAGGCATGAGTGTGGGGTGGGCACAGGCAGGTGGCCTGGGAGGCACAGGAATGCAGGGATACCCCAGAGGAGCCCCGGGCATGGCCGATACCTGAGCCACCAGCGCACAGGACCACACCCAGCTCAGCACATCCCACGGCCACACAGCCTGTGTGCTCGGCCTCCCGGGGGCAGATGGCCCTTCCATGATGGGACATCTCAGCGTGGCTCGGCATCAGCCCCACACCACCACCACGGGGCCCATGTCCCGGAGCAGAGGGGGAACACAGACGGGTGGGCTTCACAAAGAGGCCGGGAGGAGCCGAGACCACCCGTGCAGAGATCTCACACAGAGTGGGGCCCTCAGAGGCCAGCAGTGGCCAGAGGGTTTGGGGCTCCAGCTCCGTGAGAGGAAATGAAGGCCAACGGCCTATGGAGGAGGGATCGGTGATGCTGTCCAGCTGGAGTGCGTGGTGAGCAGAGCTGAGTCCTCGGGAAAACGGCCCCCATCGCCAGGAGGAGCAGAGAAAGCTAGCCGTGGGCAGAGGCTGACTCTCAGCCCAGATACATCTCAGTACAAACAGCTCCCACTGCTGTGCAAAGTAGACAGACCTGGTTCACATGGTCCCAGGCCTCAGCCCTCACCCACTGTCCATCCTCACTGCAGCCCAAGGCGTTTTGTTGAGCAGCATGAAGAGCAACAAAAGTGGACGGCAGGCAGAGCAGGAACTCTACAGTTTACTGCAGTCCCCACCCCTCCCTGTTGTCAACGCATGCCCGTTGACACATTTACCTTCCCTGCTCCTGAAGAAACATCCTAAGCCCATGATTTTGTAAGAAGTTCACCCTTAGTTCACTGGTAGTGGCAGTCACAGGGTTTAAGGTAAGTGACAAGCACATCTCTTTCTCAGGGGCTGAGCCAGGCCACATGGAGAATAAGCATGACCTGGAGCACCAGGTGTGGGGAGCACAGCAGGCACCCAGCAGAGCAAAGCAACCACAGGAGGCCGGCCCCCCAGCTCACTCCAGTCAACAGCAGGACACGAAGCAGCTCCGCCTGGTCCCGGGAGCCCTGGGTTTGTGAGGAAGCCCCAAGGCCCTGGCAGGGAGGGAGGCCAAGGGTTGGCGGAGGGGGGCGGGGGGGAGGGGGACTGGCTCTGCCCCTCCCATCAGAGCTGTCTGGTTCGGCCGTCAGCGAATCCTCCTCTAAATGGTCACACAGGACATGAGGCACAAACTGTCCATCCAGCAAAGGTGAACCCAGGTGAGACCCAGCTGGGCACAGGTGGGCACAGGTGAGAGTCCTACCTTGGAAGAAGCTCTTCACCCTGAGGTAACTGACGCTGAGACGCAGGACCGAGAGCTTGTCCAGCTTGGAGACAACGTCTGGTGGAAAGGGCAGCAGGCTGGCCAGGTGGTCCAGCTCGGCGTTGAGGCGGTCGCGGTGCCGCTTGGAAGGGTTTGACTTCTCAGCCCCCACAGAAGGCTTCCTGTGGGGAAACAACCAGTCAGACTGGGGTGACTCCGCCAAAGTCCATGGACCACACAGGGGAGACCTGTCCCTGCTTAGAATGGAGCTGCCGCCAGGGGAAAAAGTGCTGAAACAAACTAAAACTCACCCATTCCTGAAAAGGTTCATGCTAAGAATCTGAAACTGCACCTCAGTGACTCTATCTCATTACGGGGAGGAAGGAACAGAGAGATGAAGATCAGGTAGCCTGAGAACCTGGCTCGGTACAAGCTGTGTGACTCCAGCATGGTTCTTGATCTCTCTGTGCTAACTTTCCCAGAAGTGGGAGAAAGGCAGCTGGCTCTAGGCTGTATCTGCTCAGCCTCGTTCAGTAATTCCTGTGTCTAAACACGTGGCCTTCTTAGGACCTGGATTCCTTGCCCTGCAGTCCAGGTGCAAGTGGCCTCTCTGGGCCTCAGTTTCTCCTCTACACAGCAGGGCTGAAAGGGATGAGGGGAGGATAACTGAGGACCCTGGGCACCATGCGCTGTCCCACCTACCCCTCCAAGGCCGAAGTCAAGGGCTGTGCCTCCGTGCAGGTGGGCGGGGCCCTGGCTGCTTTCTCCCCTTGTCCCATAATAGACCAGCTGGCCCCTCAAGGGGGTGTCCCTTGTCCACCCTCCCTCACCCCAGGCCCCCACCTGCCTCACAGTGACCTCCCTCTCTGCCCCTCTGGTCCCCAGGATGACAGTGTCCTTCTTCTGACCCTACTTCCCACCTCTCAGAACAGCTTCTCCCCCTTGTTCTTCCTAGATGTCGCCACAGGAAACCTTCTGCCCCTAAACGGCCGCTAAAGCTGCTGGGAGGGGCGCTGGCTCCAGGGCTGACCCCCCACCCCCACCCCACCCCCGGGCTCCCGCTGCCTCTAGGGGCTGGAGTCTCTTGTCCAGAAGTTCCTATTTTCCTAAGTGTGTTCACTTGTAAGCACACGGAAAGCAGCCCTTAAACAGTCCGTCCTCTTTGTTCTGTCTACAGAGCTGTCCCCTGTGCTGTCTGAGGGCCTCGGCCACAAGACCCACAGCAGGACCTGCAGCCCCAACTCCAGAGTCACTTTTCTGGTTGAGATATAATTCATACAATGTTAACTAACTGACCTAACTGCCATCTGCTCTCCCGCTCCATGCATTTGCCTGCTTGGGGCATTTCACATCAATGGAACCATACAATGTGAGACTTGGTGTCTGGCTTCTTTCACTGAACATCATGTGTTTAAGAGTCATCCGTGGCGTAGCATTTATCAGGACTTTGTTCTTTTTAAGGCTGAATAATGTTCCTCCGCATGGATTTACCACGCTTAGTTCATCCCCTCGCCAGCCCAGGCACATCTGAGTCACTTCCGCCGGTGGGTATTGTGAACATGCCACACAGACACCAGTTTTCACATGTGTGTTCCGTTCCTTTGGGCACAAACCCAGCAGTGGAGTAACTGGCTTGATATGTACTTCTATGTTTAACTTTTTGAAAAACTTCCCAACTGTTCCCACGAGGGCCACACCACTTCATACACCCAGCAGGAGGGGCTCAGCGGCTCCACATCCTGCCCACACTTGTGATTTCCCCTTTCATTCTAATAGACATTCTCATGGGTGTAAAGCGGTATCTCAATGTGCTTTCGTTTGCTTGCCCTTCGTGAGCAGTGATGTTGCGCATCTGTTCATGTGTTTGCTGGCAATTTGTGTATCTTCTCTGGGAAATGTCTATTCAGTTCCTTTGCCCATTTTTAATTGAGTTATTTGTGTTTTTATTGTTGAGTTATAGGAGGTCTTTATATATTCTACATATCAGTCCCTTAGTAGATATATAATTTTTAAATATTTTCTCCTATATCTTTGGGTATCTTTTCATTTTCTGCCCTCCCTCCCTTCCTTCCTTCCTTCCTTCCTCCCTCCCTCCCTCCCTCCCTCCCTCCCTTCCTTCCTTCCTTCCTCTCTTTCTTTCTCTTTCTTTCCCTCCCTCCCTCCCTCCCTCCCTCACTCCCTCCCTCCTTTCCTTCTCTTTCTTTCTTTCTTTCTTTCTTTCTTTCTTTCTTTCTTTCTTTCTCTCTCTCTCTCTCTCTCTCTCTCTCTCTCTCTCTCTCTTTCTTATCTCTTGGTTATTGTTTAAATATATTTTATTGATTTTTTACAGAGAGGAAGGGAGAGAGATAGAGAGTTAGAAACATCGATGAGAGAGAAACATCGATCAGCTGCCTCCTGCACATCTCCTACTGGGGATGTGCCCGCAACCAAGGTACATGCTCTTGACAGAGATATCGAACCTGGGACCTTTCAGTCCACAGGCTGACGCTCAGATCCACTCTTTCTTTTTTTCTTTCTTTCTTTTTCTCTTGGTCTTAATAAGGGCTCTACCCCAAAGTTACTAACACCACTAGGCACAACCTAAGTACACAAGAGACTTCGTGATAAACCGAGCAGTCTCCAATGTGGACTGAGAAAAGGCCCACACTGTCAGTGAAAGACCCCTGAGGTGACCCCAGAAATAGGGCAGCATCAAGGGCAGGTGTGGGGTCAGAGAAGAGGAGAGATGCCGGGTAATGGGCAGGAAGCCCAGGCTCAAATCTCACCTCTGTGTAGACCTGGGGGAGCAGTTGCCCACCTGTCTCCTCAGAGAGCATGTATCTGAGAATGAGCTGAGCATGACTATTCTCCCACCCCCACCTCCATGGGGCACCTGGGGGTCAGGCTGAAGAAATGGGTATCTGAAGAGCTTGGCAATCATCACTCTGTTCCCTCAGAACACCTGGCTGCCCCCGATGCAGTTCCTCCACCCACCCCAGCCCCAAGGGCCAGGAACTGCCCATCCACATCCAGGTGGGTGAGAATGGATGGGATAAGGGACATGTGGAGGATGCTCCAATCCCCTAGGACAGAGACTCAGCAGAAAGTGGTGGGGCCAAGGGACCCAGCACCACCAGCAGGAACAGTGCAGGAGGAGCCCCGGCCAGCTCAGATGGAAGGAGAGTTACAAAGGAAGCAGTGACACCAAAAATGTGAACTTCTTAGAATAAATCTAGCAAAAGACATCCCAGACACCTAAACTGAAACCATAAAATATTGCTGAGAAAAAATTTAAAAGACCTCAGTAACTGAAAAGAAATACCATGTTCATGGATTGGAAGACTCCATATTGTTAAGGTGGCAATGCTCCCCTAAGCTGATCTATAGATTCAATGTGATGCAATCAAAATTCCAACAGGCCTTTCTACAGAAATTGACAAGTTGATTCTAAATTTGCATCGAAATGAAAAGGACCTAGAACAACCCATTAAAAAAGAGGAACGAAGTTGGAGGACTTATCCTATTGATTTTAAGCCTTCTCTAAAGCTACGATATTCAAGATGGATTTGATATTAGAGACAAGATAGAAACATAATGGAACAAAATAGTCTAGAAACAAACGCACATATATTTGGGCAATTCATTTGATAAAGATACTAAGGCAATTTAATAGGGAAAGAAAAGTCCTTTTAATAAATGGTGCTGATTAACTGGACATCCATGAAAACAAGTGAACATCAACCCTCACCTCACACCACACCCCACAATTAACTCAGAAGGGACCACAGACCTGAATCTACCTCCTACAGTATAACTCTACAAGAAAACATGTGAGAACATCTCAGTGACCCTGGGAAGCCCAGATTTTTAGAGCACACACACAAAATCATAAAAGAAAAAAATTGATGATTGAGCTTCACGAAAAATGTTGAAATGTCTTTTGAAAGTCACCCTCACAAAGATCAAAAGGGAAACCCTAGATAGGAAAAATGGTATTCACAAGAGCTTGTATCCAGAACACGCAAAGAAGTGCTACAGCTCAGTGAAAAGACAACCCAGTAAGATAGGCACATTGTTTAAGCAGACACTTCACCGGAGAAGGCGTGTGGCTGGCAAATCAGCACTGGACAGGTCCTCCACACCTGCAGTCCCTGGGGAGAGGCAGGTGAGCACCACAGCACCGGCAGAATGGCTGACGCCAAAGGGACCGTGTCCCAGTCGGGGACAGAGGGCAGAGCAGCCAGGACTGCCGCCCAGATGTAAACAGTGCAACTGCTTGGGAAACAGTTTGGTGGTTTCTTAAGAAGCTAAACACTCACCCCCTATGTGACTCAGCGATTCCACTCCTAGGTATTTATTCAAGAGAAATAAAAGCACATCCACACCAAGACCCACACACGTTTAACGTCGCAGCAGCTTTAGTTGCAAAGGCCCCACACTGGGACCAGCCCGGGTGTCCATCTGCACGCAAATAAACGGACGTGGGGTTCCCATCTGGGGCACGACACTGATGCACAAATTATGGAGGCATCTCAAAGTCGCCTGCCCAGGGAAGAAGCGTGTGATCACATCTATAGAAACCTCCAAGAAATGCAGGCCAGTCTGCGGGAAAGAGGCATCAGAGGCTGCCGGGACGAGGTACAGGAAGGAATGACAGGGAGACTCTGGGAGTGGCAGGCGTGTCTGTGACCTTGGTTCCAGTGACATTTTCACGGGTGTTTACGTAGGTCAAAACCGATCGGACAGTGCACTTTAAAATTCATTTTTTCATATATTTTTTATTGATTTCAGAGAGGAAGGGAGAGAGAGAAACATCAATGATGAGAATCATTGATTGACTGCCTCTTGCACGCCCCCTACTGAGGATTGAGCCCGTAATCCGGGCATGTGCCCTTGATGGGAATCGAACCCAGGACCTTTCAGTTCTCAGGAGGACACTCTATCCACTGAGCCAAACCAGCTAGGGCTGGATGGTGCACTTTAAATCCATGCAGTCAAAGGTACTGCAGTTATAGCCCAATAAAGATGAAAAATTCAGACAACAGAAGGGAAGGCCCACCGCTCACTCCCCCTGTGAGCCCCGCTGCTCCCAGAAGCCCTGGGGACCCAACAGCACCCAGGTCCACTCCCTGCATCCAGCCCGAGGAAGCCTCTGAGGAGCAGGTTCTGCCCAGGAGCCGGACACTCGTGAGTCCAGGCAAATGCTCTCTCCTCTGTCCGCCCCATGCTCCACGACTTTCTCACCCACACCTTCCAGGAGAAAGATGGGCACCCACAGACCCATCACCCACCCCAGAGGGCAGGGCCAGACCAAAGCCCCACAGCCCTCTGGCCTGGCAAGGAGGCCGAGGCCACAGCTGGAATACAGGGATGTAGCTCACACCCGAGGAGGGGCTGTGGGCTCGGGTGCCCTGCATTCAAACATCAAAAACAGAAGTCGTCTGGCCCCCAGTTTCCTGGAACATGTCCCTGTGGAGATGCTCGGCACGCATGCACACACCCAGCTGCTCCCCATGAGCGTCCTGAATCCGAGTCTAAAATGCTCGATGCCGCTTACATCAGGGAGGAAAGGACTGATTATTCAATAACAGTGTTAATAACAACATTCAAACTTTTTTAAAGGAATCCATAAAAGTTGAGAAGAAATATTTGCAAAATTCTCTTATAAACATGAAACATTTCTAATGATGATGTAAAATTAACCACAAAGGAAAAGATTAATGCATTCAACTTTATAAAAATTAAATGTTTCTGCATGGCAAAGGACACCATAACTAAATCAAAACTGGGGAAAAGTATTTGAAACACACTCAAGAATTAGTCTCCCTGACACACAAGCTCCTAAGGATCAAGAAGCACAGAAACATTAACAACTTAATAGGAAAATGAGCAAAAGTTATCAACACAGTTCGCAGAGATGGAAATGCAATGGCTCTTAAACCTCACTTGTGACTAAAGCATCCAAATACCAAAGCCTGAACCACATATGTGCCAGCTGGGGAAGAGGCACACCTTGAATGTGGGGCAGTGTGGTGACCTGTCAGTAGTGGCACAGATGCCCACACCGCTGACTGAGCAGTCCCACGTGAGGCATGAGTGTGCATGTTGGGCTGGGCCTTAATTTACCTTCTTGCAAGCTAACAACCTGCTACTGCTCCATGGGTGCTGGCAGGAGGCACAAGTCTGCGCCTTCTGCCTTGCCCTCACCCAGGTGCACATCGCTCCATTCTCCAGCCGCCCTCCCCTGCAGACCACGCCGTGCCTGTGTTCCTGGCACCCGCCCCACCTAAGGCCTGTGGTGCCCTGAGGCCACAGGGGCCACACGACAGACTCAGGTGACAAATCTGCTTGCCAAAGTCCAGCCTCACAGGCCTTTGCTGCCTCTCCTTGGGGCTGTGGAGCCACACTGCTGAGAACCTCACACAGAATCCTGCAGCTGCATGAGGCCAGGGGGCGGTCAAAGAACACAGACCCACACACAGGCTGCTGACGGTGTGCACCCACACACACAGTCCACGCACATACGCAGTCACTCAGAACTGTATTATACACATGCACACACAGCTGAATTACACACACACTCACACAGCTATATCGCACACACACAGCTGTATTACACACAGCAGTATTACACACACTCACACAGCTGTATTGCACACACACAGCTGTATTACACTCACACAGAGCCCCAGCCGATGGCGGACACCTGCAGGACTCCTGTTGAAGGAGCCTGTGGGCCACTGGGATGCCACTCTCTGCTGACCCCCAGCAGGGCATCCCCTAAGCCCTGTTATTCCCGCAGCTACCACAGACCTCACACCTCTGTGGCCCAGAGCTCCACTGGGCCAGCCACAGGCAGGCGGAGGGACTGTGAGCAGTGGTGATGTGGTGGAAGGGGGCCTGGAGCCGCCTGTGGCGGGGGTTCTGGAAGCTCCAGGCAGGGAAGATGAGCCCCCACTCCTTCCATCTGTGGTGAGGCTCTCAAAGGAGCCCTGGGTGGGTCCCAACTGAGGACAGGGGGTCACCAGGGCACAGAGGGGGTTGGGTGCTCACCACTGACGGTGACATCGCAGCCCTCCATGGGGGCTTCTGGCCGAATAAGCATCACTGGGCCTCACCTCACCGTCATCAAAGTCAGAGCAGCTACAGCAGGCTCTACAGCAGTGGCCACCTACAGGCGGGCAGCGGCGGCCTCCTGCTGCGGGCCAGTGTGCACGCCCTGCCAGGCCTCCCAGGTCCCTCCATCCCTCAGGCAACCGTGACCAAAACCTCTCCTGAAATTCACTTTGCCAGTGAAAGTGCACACACCGTCCCCCTTCATCGGTGACAACCAGCAGAAAAAGAAGGTAATACGTTACTGTTTCTGGACGGGCTTCCTTCTCTTCCTCCCTGCGTACATGCACTCCCCCGGCGGGATCATCTTCGGCCTGGAAAAGAAGGGAGCACCTGGTTGGTCATGTTGAAGAGGACCCAGGGCCCACCCGACTCCCCGCACCACCCAAGGCAGCAGTGTTAGCTGAGGTCCCTGTGCCGGGATCGAGGTGTCATGCTGCCCTGCACCCCCTGTACAGGGGTCCCAACTCCTCCATCGCCACTCGAGCAAGTTGGCCCACGGCACTTCCTGCACAAGCCTGCGCTGCCCGTGCCTCCTCTCACTCAGGGCACACCGGCAACATCTCCCCTTCGATGGGCAGCATCACATTCCCAGCCTGGCCCGAGGACCTGCATCACTGCACCCTACATTGAACACCCTGTGCTCTTGCCCCTGCCTCCCTCGGAAAGCCTGACTGTGGGCAAATGTACTGGGCCTGCCCTCAGGACGCAGAAGCCGATCCACGTGGACCCGTGAGCAGGACGCACAGCCAGGGCACAGCGGCAGGCTCCGTGCAGGCCCAAGGCTGCGTGTCCTCTCTCGGTGGCCTCTGTGGTGGGTCTTCTTCCTCTTCCCATCCTCCCCCTAATGGCTCTGAAATCTGGGCCAATAGGCTTCCTCTTTTCTGTGTAAAATCTGTCACTTAGGCCACAGTGCGGGGCTTCCACTTTGGTCGCTAACTCACAGCTGCACCAAGCCCAGCTGACCAAACCCGCCAGCCTCCACCAGCGCCGCTGGACAGAGGTGCCCCAATCCAAGCAGTGGCCCTGAGGGGCAGTCACACTGTCTGTGCCCTGAGGCTGGTCAGCGTGTCAATCACTTCAGGCTTCTGCACAGCGAGGATGTCTGGGGCCTCACATCCTGCAGATATGACCACTCCTGTGCAGTGACCACTCAATGCCAGGTTCTGGGCCCACAGATGTGGAGAGGAGGTCAGGAGCCCTCACCTGGCCTCAAGCGCCTGCAACCTGGAAGAGGAGGGAGACTCAAACACAGAACTTCCACTCTGTGCAGAAAGTGCCCTGAGAATATCAGGTATGTGTCATGGACCCACTTCAAATACACGCAACACACTGTGAATATAAAGACATCAGCAGGTACAGTAAGTGGATGAAAAAAGACACATCATGCAAACGCTAATCAAAGAGGCTGCAGTAGCTGCATGAGTATCTGACAAAGTAGACTTCAAAAAGGGGATATTCCCAGGGACAAAGAGGGATATCACATGATGACAGACGGTTCCGTTTTCCAAGAAGACACAGCAATCCTAAATGTGTGTTCACCTAACAACACGGATGCTGCAAAATACATAAAAAGGTAATTCATCAGAGACTGCAACACTGCTCTCTCAGTAATTAAGACAATGAGTAAACAATACCAACAGGATATGGATCATCCAAACAACAGACATGAACGAATTGGAACTTAGAGAACACTCCATCCAACAACAGCAGAGTACACATCCTATCATTCATCAAGGTAGATTACATTCTGGGAATTAAAACAAATTTAAAAGAATAGAAATGGTATGAAGTATATTTGCTGACAATTATGGAATTAAACTAGGAAAAATACCAAAAATTCCAAAATATTTGGAAAGCAACCTATGTCTAAATAACCATAGGTCAAAGAGAAAGTCTCAAAGAAATTTAAGTCTTTTGGACTAAATGAAAATGAGAATACAACACATCACACTTTGTAGGTTACAAGCTGAGCAGTACTTTGATGGAAACTGATAGCATTAACCATTTATATTAGAAAAAAATGTCTCAAATCAGTAATCTAAGTTTCCACTATAAGTAACTAGAATAAAAAAAATACAAATCAAGCAAAAAGATGGGAATAATAAAGAGGAAAAAATCAGTGACATTTAAATAGAAACATGGAGAAAAATCAATGAAAACAAAAGTTGGTTCCTTATAAAGATCAACAAAATTTATAAGCCTCTAGCCAGACTGATCAAGGAACAAGGGACATCACTATAGACCCCACATACACTAGAAGGAAAAGAAGAGAATACTTCTATGATACTGCTATGAACTTAGTTGTTCTCCCTCCCGCCCCCCGCCCCGCCCCCGCTCCGCCGCATATCCATATGTTGAAGCCCTAATCCTCTATTTGACTATATTGGAGACAGCACTTTTCAGGAGACAATTAAGGTTAAATGGGGTCATGAGATGGAGCTCTGTTACCCTGGTAAGAAGAAAAAGAACTCTCTCTTTACCATGTGAAGGTGGCCATCTGCAAGCCAAGAAGAGACTCTCACTGGAAACCAAATCAGATGACACCCTGATCTTGGACTCCCAGCCTCCAGAACCATGAGAAATAAATTTCTATTGTGTAAGCTGCCCAGTCTACAGTGTTATGGCAGCCCGAGTTGACCAAGACACACACTATACCCACAAATCCAACAATTTAGGTTAAATAGAAAAATTCCTTGAAAAACACCAACTACCAAAACTCACTCAAGAAAAAATAGATAGCATGTTTAGTCCTATGTCTATTCTGAAAACAATGGTTTCACTAGTAAATTCTACCAATTTAAGGAATAAATAATACTAGTTCTCTGCAACCTCTGGCAGAAAATGAAAAATAAAATAAAAAATTGCCAACTCATTTATAAGTTCAGTATCACCTGTTACCAAAAAGCAAAGACAATTTCGAAGAGAGAAAACTACAGACCAATATCCCTCATGAACAGCCCATCCATGAAGAAAATGACACCTGGGCACAATCATAATCAAATAATCAGCTATAAACAGAATAATCTTTAAAACAGTCAATGGGCAGAGAAACAAAGGTGAGAGTGACAGCAGATGCCTCGTCAGAAACATGCGTGCCGGAAGACAGTGGGGCACTAGCCTGAAAGCATGGAGAGAGAAAACACCCTGTGAAAATACCTTTCAAAAATGAAGGTGAAATAAAGACTGTTTCAGACACATGAAAGCTGAAAGAACCCAGCTGACCCAACTAGAAGAAATGTGAAAGGGTGTCTTCAGGCCAAAGGAAACCGATACCAGATGGTAACATGGAACACAGAATGGAACACAAAGCACAGATTTGTTCCTGCCATTAAATATCTTTAAAAGATAATCGACTGTTTAAAAACAATGATAACACTGTATCATGGCTTTATAACACATGTAAATGTCAAGGGTGTGGCAAGGATAGCACAAAGGCCAGGGAGGGAGGTGGGGGGGGGGGTAAGGGTCCTACACTACCCCTGAAGGGGTAGAAGGTAGCCTCCAGGCTCCACACTCACCCTCCCTGCCAGATCCACACGGATGGGCTGCACCCCTCAAGCATTTTTTCTTTTAAGTTAGCACAATGTGCAAAAGTGAGGGGCTTCAAGTTCCATTGCTTCTGATCTTTCTGTGTGTTTCTGCTCACCACTGCCAGAGGCTGGGACCCAGTGAACTTCACCAAGAGGCTGGGACCCAGTGAACGTCACCAACCGGGGGCTGAACAATACCTTCTCCAAGGTTTGGGGAGGGTCTTTCACATCTAAGTGTGCTCCTCAACTTGCTCAGGCCTGGAGAATCCTTCAGGGTCTCTTTTCACTGTTGGAGCTAGTACTTACTTCTTTATATTTAAGTCTCTCAAATCACACACAAAAAGATTAAGGGTATAAAAAGCTAATTTTTTAAAGTGCACATATTTCAGAGATAGATACTAAAACACATATGAAAGAAATAATATGTCAGGGATTTGCTTCTACAACGAGGGAGCAGAGTGGTGTCTGAATGGAATTGGATCAGCTAATATGGGTGGTTGGCCATCTATGCTGGCTGAAGAATAACTTGGGCTCATTACAAAATTGTGCCCACTTTTGTAAAAGATGTGAAAAGATCCATAATAACTTTTCAAAGCACTAAAAAGAGACAAAATGTGCCATAAGAATAGGCATACTGCAGTCGATTGGTTTTCAACAAGGGTGCGAAGGCCATTCAATGGGGAAAGGACAGTCTCTTTAACAGTGGTGCTGGGACAACTGGGTATCACAGGCCGGAGAATGAAGATGGACCCCTACCTGACAGCATATAAAAAAATTAAGCAACATTAGTTAAAAGACCAAAGTGTAAGAGTTAAACTATAAAACTCTCGAAGAAAACATAGGGCTACATCTTCAGGACCTTAAATTTGGCAATGAATTCTTAGAAATGTTATCAAAAGCACAAGTAAGAAAAGAAAAAAATAGACAAATTGGATTTCATCAAAATTAAGACTTGTGCTTTAAAGAACACTCTCAAAAAAGTGAAAAGACAGCCCACAGAATGGGAAAAAAACATTTACCAATCATATAACTGATAAGGATCTAGTATTCACACTATACAACGAACTCCTACAACTCAACAACAAGAAGACAAACAACCCAATTTAAAAGTGGGCAAACAATTTTATTAAATTTTTTTCCAAACAAAATATAGAAATAGTACACAAACACATGAAAATATGCTAAACACCATCAGTCACTAGGGAAATGTAAATCAAACCCGCTATAAGATACCAGGTCATATCACTGGGATGGCTATAATCCAACAAGTCTTGCTGAGGCTGTAGAGCAATTGGGACCATTGTACACTGCCAATGGGAATGTAAAATGGTGTGGCTGCTGCGCAAAACAGTGTGGCATTTCCTCAAAAGGCTAAATGCAGAGTCGCCATATGACCCAGCAACCCCACTCCTAGGTGGGTGTCCAAGAGAACTGAAAACCTGGCACACAATTGCTCATGGCCACATATTCACAGGAGCCGGAAAGGGGAAGTAACCCAAATGTCCATCATCTGGGGGATGGATAAACAAGGTGTGGTCTCTATAGAGTGGAATATGACTCGGCCACAAAAGGAGTGAAGTTCTGTTGCTATAACATGGGTGAACCTTGAAAACGCGGCGCTATGTGAAAGAAGGCAGACTTGAAAGGGCACACATTGACTCCGTTGATATGAAATGTCCAGAACAGGCAAATCCATAGAGACAGAAAATAGATTCATGGTTGCCAGGGGCCGGAGGGAGGAATGGGGAGTGAGTGCTAATGGGTACAGTTTCCATTTGGGGTGAAGAAAATATTTTGGAATTAGACAGAGGTGGTAATTGCACAAATAAAAGGGTAATATGCTAATTAGGCCAGACATCTTCCAGACGACCTTCCAGTCGTCCTTTCTGGACAAAGCCATGGTGGCGGTGGCTGTGGCGGGGCCGAGGCAGAGGTGGTTAGCGGCGATCAGGCCAGCAGGGGAGAGCAGTTAGGGGAATCAGGCTGGCAGGCAGGTGAGCGGTTAGGAGCCAGCAGTCCCGGATTGCGAGAGGGATGTCCAACTGCCGGTTTAGGCCCAAGGGGTCCCGGATTAGAGCGGGTACAGGCCAGGCTGAGGGGAACCCCCTCCCCACCCACTGCACGATTTTGTACACCAGGCCTCAGGGAGCCCTGAGCCACGAGCTGTGGTGGTTGAGCCGGGATAGGGTCCAGGTGGCCACAGGCTGGAGCAGGAACAGGTGGATGGATGGTTTAGAAGACCCAGCCTTCTCAGGCTCACCGGTACCAGAGCCACCATGCCCACACTTTTCAAGAAGCCAGGCCCTCGATGGCTGGACACCTGTATGCAAGACCCTCCCATCTGAACTGCAGGCCTTTCAACTCAAACAGGAGAGTCCTGAGCCAGCCTGGGGGAGAGCAGGCCAGGGAGGTTCCCCTGAACCCCAAGAGGAGCAGGGCACTTAGTAACCAATTCAGCCACCCCTCAAGTTCCAAGGTGAAGGGGACAGCTGACCTGCACCAGCCCCAGGAGACCCTGCCCCAGCAGCACCATTCCCCAAATGAGCCTGAGCCTCGGAGCAGGGATATGAGGTGAGGGGACACCCGGGAAGATGGACAGGGGATCAGGGAACACTCGAGGAAGGGCGGCACTGACCCCCTCGCTCTCCATCCAAAACCCTCCTCCTCACAGCAGGAGCTCCCACCAAGCCACATTCTCCCTGTGTCTCCAGCTCAGTGTTCAAAGGACCCTAAAAACACAGGTTATGGCAAAAAGCACCAAGAACAGACATATCTCTCCAGGTACCTCTCTACTGGGGATATCGGAGCTGACAGTTGCCCCCCACCATTTCCCCAGCCCAGTCCCAGTTTGAGTAACACAGCTTGGAGTCTGATCTGTGCCGAATTCCCAGCCTAGGAATCATAAATATAGGAGGCGGATACCACGCAGTAGGTTCTCCGTTTTACTGAATATTTGTGCACTCTCCTCAAAAAGGTGAAGCCTCCTAGGACGGAACCAACCTTCCCACAGACATGCGGGAGGGACGCAGGCCCCAGCCCAGGGTCAGCTTCCTTCTCCATCTCTGGGGGTCAGGGTCCTTGTAGCCTGAGGCTGCCCAGGGCCAGGTCCCTCCAGCAGCGGTGGAGGCATGCAGGGGGCTGGGTGCCACATATGGGGAGCAACAGGTGCACCGAGCCCGACTAGCCAACTTGTGGGCCTTCGTCCGCCACCAACCTCTGAGCTGATTGTGTCCAGAGAAAGCTGAACTTTTGCACAAACCTTTCTCTTACAAGAGGCAAAAGGAATAACTGTCCTTTTAAGAGAAATAAAAGCAAAAAACAAACAAAATTCCTCCCCACCCAGCAGCACCCCCACCCTCTTTCCACAGGGCATCATTGCTCTGGGACCAAGCCTGGGCAGAAACCACACACAATCTGGGTCCAGACTCCACCAGTTAGCGCCTGGAACTCCTGCTCTGTAAAATAGGGTGACTTCCGGCCACCTCAGGAGACGGCAGAAACCCTTCGCCAGGACCGCACCTGCCCACCAGTGGGACCGCAGAGTCTCCTCCACCCTGTCTAACAGGCTTCCACCCAGGAGCCTGCAGAGGCCAGGCCTGGCGTGGGGCAGAGGCTAGCCAGGTTTAGGAGCTGCCTCTGCCAGAAGCCCCTGCAGAGTGCCCTCAGTGGAGAAGTCCAGTTCACAGCTGTCAAGTACCCAGAGCCTGGGGACAGATGCCCAGCGCACACTTAGGACCAGAGGCCATGGCTGGTCCCACAGAAGCCACCTCCCCCGCCCCCACGAGGACACCCACAGCTGGAGGCCTGCTGGATGCTTCCAGGGGACAAGTACCTCCGGCCCTAGCCCTGGGAACCAACCAGGAAACAGGAGGGAACAGGGGCTGATGGGCCAAGGCCTCTGACCTCTGACCCTGAATAGCACCAGCCCCTCCCAACGGGGGGTCACTGGGGCACCACCAGGGTGGGCAGGTCCCTGAGGGTCTGTGTCACTCACAAAGTATCCACAACCTGGGATTTTCAGCCACTCAAACCAAGACTTTAGGGGGGAAACTTTCTTGGTGCCACTAACTGAAAGGGAGCGAATTCCTGGAACTTGGGCCCTTCCGCCCTTCCCAAGTGTGAGAACCAAGCCCGGTGCTCCATGCCAGGAAGCAGGGGCCGAGCTGTGCCAGGGGCCGAGCTGTGCCACCCCGGCTCTGGGGGCCCCCGGCCCAGCCTTCCACTCCCAGCTGCCCTGGTGAGGGCTCAGGGCATGGGTTCAAAGCCCACCATCTGCCCAAAACATTTCTGAAAGAAACTGGGCTAAGACTGAAGGGCAATTAAACCAACTGCCCTAAGGCGGGTGGGTCACAAGCAGGAGCTTCAAATCCCTGCATGGGGGGAGGGGGAATGGGGACTGAGGCTATTGGAGGGGAGAATTGGGGACCATGGTCAGTGGAAGTGGACAGGCTGTCCTCAAAAGTCCCTTTTTTATTTTTAAGTGAGAAGCTGCCCGTCGGACCCCAGGGCCTGGAGATGTGGGGATGGGGTGGGAGGAGGGTGATCCAAGGAAGGATGGGGTAGGAGGACCCGTGGCAGGAAGGCTCCCCACGAGCGCCTCCATCGCGCAGCGGGGCCACGGAGCCCGCCCAGGGCACTTACCAGGGCCGCTCTGCACGGAGGCTCAGGCGCGCCCGCGGGGGAAGCCCGGGCCGGGAGCTGTGGCAGCGCGGCTGCAGGCTCTCGCATCTCGGGGACCAGGCGCCGCGGCAGCCGCGGAAGGGACGGCCCCACCCCGGCACGCGAGTCCGCCCCGCCCCGGAGCCGACCGACCCGGAGGCGGCAGGGGGCGCGCGCGCGGCCCCTTCGCCTGCCCTGGTCCTCCCGGTCTGTGTGCGCCTCTGCGGGGGTCGCGCCCGGCGCCCCTCTATCCCGGTGGCCTCCCCAGGACCTGTCCGCGCCAGGGTGGGCGGTGCCCTGTGCCTCTCGCGAGGGCCCCATGCTCCCCTCTCATCCTATAGCCCTTGTCCTCAGCGTGCTTCTCCTCCACCTGCGCCCGCGTCGTTGGAGCGCACACGTGCGCCGGGCCCAGGTGCAAGGCTCGGGCTACCTAGCGGCGGGCGGGGGCGCGGAGGTCCCGACCCCAATAGGTAACAGGAGGACAACGTGTCCGGCCCCGCCTGCTCCAAGGGGTTGTAGTGGGAATCAAAAGGTTTACAAACTACAACATTGTAATACTTTGGACCCTGAACTTCCCAGGAACCCCCGCGTCGTTCGTGCGATGTCCCAATCCGGGATAGTTGGGGTCCCACCGGGTGGGTGCGCGCGGCGTGGACGCCCTGCTCTGCCAACCCGCACGCGTTGGGCACCGGACCCGCACGGCCAAGCGCACGATCCTCTTCCTGACCACCCCTCGGGCACGCTCCCTCGTCCTCCACTCTTCCACAGTGGTCCTCAGGCCCCTGTCCTCCTCCGTCCCGGTGGAGACCTCTGGACTTTTACCCGCACGCCCACCTCGAGGCTCAGACCCGTGTCCTTCCTCGGAGCTTTCGGCACTCACCCTGAGCCCGGCCTCACACCCTGAGGCCCCTGCCCAAAGTCGGAGAGGCCCCCCACACCGCAGCCCACTCTGAGGCACCGTCCTGTCCTCACTGGGTCCTGGGGTGAGGATTAACACAACAAAACAAAATAACAAACAAACAAAGAAACAGTGCAGCAAAACAAGCAGGAATTTATTGGCCGCAGCAAAAACACACTCAAATGAGACATTTATTGAAGTTGGGGGCAGTGACACAGGAAGGGCTGAGCATAGAGGCAGCAGGAGAGCCGGGGCGGGCGGGGCCGCTGGGCTCACTGGGAAGTCAGAGAAAAGGGGGCCTTGGAGACAGGTTCGGGGGTGAGCCCAGGATGCGTGCTGGGTCCTTTGAGTTGAGGGTATTTCTCTCTCTCTTGCAGGTGGAAATCTCAAGGAGGTCTCAGAAGGTCTCAATGGAATATGTATCAGCCTCCCAGGTGTGTCCTTTCAGGGCGAGGTCATTAGTCAATGCAGCTGGTCCTGAGGCAGCCATACTGTTGCTTGTCTGGTTTTGCTGCTTTTCTGGACTTGGAGCTGAAACACAACTGAGGCCTAGATGCTATCTTTCAGGAGGAAAATGGGGGGGGGGGGTGTCTAAACTGCATGACCAGCGATATGAAAGGTCAGAGATCCAAACCCGCGACCAGTGATATGCTAGAGGAAAACAGGTTTCCTGCGGGCGGCGAGGTCCTTGTTTTCCCAGTTTTGCCCCTTGTGAGGCATCCATCTGGGGCTTCCAGGCCCATCATCCTTGCTCTGCTCACGTGTCTAGCTGCCTATTACAACTATACACAGAAAAGTTGGATAACTCTCAGGTTACAGGAGAACTTTAATCTTTTTTCTTTTTTTACTTTTTAAAAATCTTTTGCAAGAAGCATGTGGTACTTTTTTGGTAGTTTTTTCTCTTTGTTAAAGAAAATAAGTAAGCACTTGTTGGAGTAGCAGTGGTGACCTGGGTCAGTGTGGGAAGTCCAGGCCTGTAGAGCCCTTGGATGTAGGAATGAGGGCAGACACCTGGGTGAACACCCTGAGGAATTTGAGCTTTGTAGTAAGAGCCGACACTTCCCCTGCATGGGAAAACGGCACCCCCACACCTCAGGGGACCCCCTGCTAGCCTTGTTGTCCAAACACCAGTCATACCCACCCACCCCATCCCATCAGGGAACTGGCTGCAGCCAGACAGGTGAAGCCGCACAGCCCCAGGTGCTGACGACAGCCAGCGTCCACCTCCCCCTCCTTCCCTCAAGCTGCCCTGGATGGGCACAGGCCATCCACCTCGGCCACCCCGGGTGCAAAGCCTCAGGCAGGAAACGGAAACAGGATGACCCTCCCCAGGTAGGCCGCCTCCCCTGCAGTCCTAGGGCTCCCAGGGGAGTGCCCTTGCTAGGAGCCTCTGGGGACTCCCCAGGACAAAGTGGCTCCCGCCCTCCTCCATCCGAGGCAGTTTTCCCAGGAGCTCAGTGGGCACATCTTCCCTTGGGCAACTTCTTGTTCACACAGGTCCTGGGCGCACACAACAGTTGGCGGTGTACATCCAGGCGTCCCCTATGCCCTCCCCATCGGGACCACCCTGCCCGTACCCCCACCACTCGGGTCCAGGTGCAGCGGACATGCCCCGTCACAGTGCAGGGGCCCTGATCCAGGCCTCCTCAGCACCCCCCCCTGCCCCCGGGGACGCCCATTCTCTTTCCCTCCAGTCAGGACCCCCCACTGCAGATAGGCGGAGTCCTGCTCCCACCAGGTGAGGAGGAGTGCCTGTTTCCTGGTCCAGCTGTTCAGAGTGGCAGGAATGGGTGCTGGGGAAGGAGAAACCCCCAGGTGCCACCCTCTCTCCCAAACGTCTGCATCCAGATGTGGCCATCCCAGGTGAGAGCTCAGTGCTGTGACAGCTAGCTTCATGAGCTGTGACCACTCCAAGAATGGCCCTGCAGCCACTGCGGCTCCCGGTGCCTCCCCAGACTCCACCCGCAGGAGGTCCCAGGGCAGAGGTGGAGAAAGGGGCAGGACCGTCCAGTAGATACCCATCTCGGGAAGCCAGGAGCCCCCACTGGTGCAGGGACATTGAGTCAACTAATTGGAGTTCAAGGGTTGTTCCTGAACACCAAAGGCGTGGTTGTGGCCGACTGGCAAATGGGTACAGAGGGCGAGGAGGTGACATGCTCTCGGGGAGTGGCTGGTCTGACCCTGCCACTCACCTCCACCGCCCACTGTCTCCTCCCTGGTGTCAATAACCCAGCCTCTGGTGGCCCAAAGCCCCCCACAGAGCCCCACCTCTGCCGGCTGATGCATCTCAAAGGTGTGTGTGTGGGGGCGGGGGGGGGGGGAACCAAGTGAACATACTTTGCAGGTTCCTCTGCTAGCAGGAAACCAGATGGATTCCCCACCCGAAGCAGACCTCAGGGTCTCACCCAACATGGGTGTCTAGCAGGTAAGCCACTCCTGGGTGCACTCTCCTTCCAAGGAAGTGGGGAGTGGGAGACCCACACTTGTGAAGAAGGCAGAGCAAAGACCCTTCAGGGTTTGCAGGTGCTGTTCCCTCTGACTGGAATGCTCATCCCTGCAAATTCTGGCTTGTCCTACTCCTTCAGCTTAAAGGTCTCCTTCAAGAAGAGGCCACTTTTGTGCCCTTCACCAACTGACATTTGGGTTTACGGTGGGGGCAGTGCAGGAACTTTCACTCACCTTGTACCCTGCTACAGCTCCATAGTCCATGGGGGAGGGGGAGGGGTGGGGGAGAGGAGAATGAGGGGAAGGGGCAGGGGGAGAGGAAAGGGGGGAGGGGGGAGGATAGAGGAAGGGGGAGGAAAAGAGATGGGGAGGAGGGGGAAAGGGGGAGGGCCAGCTTACTGTACTTTATTTCCTGACATACTTACTCTATTTTATTTCCTTTCTTGCACACCCCCAGCCCGACTGAACAAAGACCCATTTGCTTGGTTTTCCTTGAACCTGCTGTTGTCCTCCACATCCTCTGGCAGCTCTGCAAAAGCTGTCCCTTCCGCAGGGTTCCATGAGTCAGACCGTCTCAATCCCACACACAGGGACGGCTCCCCCCGGGCTGCTGCCCACTCCCTGGCTACCCTGGGCCTGTCCCATGTTGGTTCCGGTTCCTGGAGCCCGGGCCTTCCTCTTGGTTGACTCACATTTGCTGGAGCACACCCTCCAGGAGCTAAACGTGGGGGAAACCTCTTGAAGACTCAGTCCACCTGCACAGCTGGCAGACGGCTAGACAAGGACAGGACTGAAGATGGAAACAGCTTTCCCTCCACATGCCTGACGTTCGCTGCTCCTGGTGCAGCCATCCGTCCCCGAGCCTCACGGGGGCCTGTGCCAGGCCTCTCGGGAGGGTTAGGGTCTCCTTGTCCCCTGTGGTCCTCAAGGCAGCCTTGTCCATCTGCAGTGCCGGACACCAGTGCACCCTTCCTTCCAAACCAGCCTCACCTGTTCTGGAAAATGCCCCCCCCCCCACCTTTGTTTTTAAATTTTCTTCCCTATAGTTTTGTTCTTTCATTTTCCCCTACCAGATATTCTATTTTTAATTTCTACAAGTGAATTCACATTCTGTATTCTTTCTTTCTTAAAGGATCTGTTGGTTTTCTAATGGATGCAGTGTCTTCAGTCATCTCTGGGATGCCAGCTGTAGAGTGTAGGATTCTAAACACTTCAATTGCCTTTCACAAACGTCAGGCGAACTCTGTGGGGCTTCATACAGGAGGGAGCACTGCCCTGAACAGGCACTCTGAGGGGTGGGCATGTTGGGCGGTGGGCATTGCAGGCATGTTCTCAGTATGGTGGTTTCTCTGACCTCCTGCCTGGGGGTGAGGGGCTTGTCCTGCAGGAACCTTGTGGGCAGCCCTCTGTCCCCCTTTGCTGCCACCACCTTCCTGAGCCTTCCCAGGCTCTGCAGGAACTGGCACCTTCTCCCTTCTCCCCTGAATTGTCTGACGCCAACAACCTTCATTGCTGAAGGCAATGTCAAGAGGAACTTTCCATCTGAAAGCCTTCCTCAATTATTGGCAGCTATTTAAGACACCCCTGCTGGCCTATGTGTCACCTGGTGGGGAAAGCTGACAGGTTAGACGTGCCCTCTTCACTCCCCATCTCCCAGTGTGACATGGCAGGGTCAAAACTCCAACCTAACCACTGCCGATCATGTGATCTCTGCCAAATTATGGGCCCTCTCTGGGTTTCCATTTTCCTATCTACAAAACAGGTCAATCTAGACCAATGGATCAGAATAGAGATCCAGAAATTACCCCTTACTTGTGTGGTCAATGATGTTTGACAAGGGTGCCTAGGCGATTCGACGGGAAAAGAAAAGTCTTTCCAACAAATAGTGGTGGGTCAATAGGGTCTCCACAGCAAAAGAATAAAGTCAGACCCTTACCTCACACCATATGCAAAAATTAACTCAAAATGAACCAAAGGCCTAAACATAAAAGACAAAACTGTTAAAAGAAAATGTAGGGGAAAAGCTTCATGATATTGGATTTGGCATTGATATCCTACATAATGACACCAAAAGCACAGGCAATAAAAGGAAAAAACACATTAAAATGTACAACTTTTGTGCACAAAGGACACTAACAAGAGTGAAAAGGCAACCTATCATAGAATGGGAGAAAATAACCACAAATCACATATCTGCTAAGGAATTAATATCCAGAATATATAAAGAGCTCCTACAATTCAAAAATAAAAAGTCAAACAACCATTTAAAAAATGGATAAAGGGCTTGAATAGACATTTAAAGAATATATACAAATAGCCAAAAAGCACATGGAAAGATGCATAACATCACTGAACATTGGGGAATGCAGATCAAACCACAATGAGATACCACCTCACACCCATTAGAATGGCTATTCTTTTTTTAAAAAGTAATGTGAAGTTGGAGCCCTCTGCACTGTTGGTAGGAATGTAAGATGGTGCAGCCACTGTGGATAGTATGGAGGTTCCTCAAAAATTTAAACATAGAATTACCACATCATCCACCACTCCCGGGTACACAACCAAAAGAATTGAAAGCAGAAACTTGAAGATATATTTATCTGTGCACCCACCTTCACAGCAGCATTACTCACAATGGCCGACAAATGAATGAATGAGCAAAATGTGGTACAGGTATATAATGGAATATTATTCAGTTTTAAAAAGGAAAAGCTGACAAATGCTGCAATATGGATTAACCTTGAAGATACTACACTGAGTGAAATAAGCCAGTCACAAAAAGACAAATACTGTGGTGTCATTTATATGAGGTCCCTAGAGTCATCGAATTCAGAGACAGGAAGTAGATGGTAGGTTCAGGGCTGGACACAGGGATGGGGAGTTAGTGTTTCATGGGGCAGAATTTCTTTTTGGGAAGATGGAAAAGTTCTGGAGATGATATAGGTGACAGCTACACAATGTGAATGTGCTCAATACCAATGAACACTTAAAAATAGTTAAAATATAAATTTTATGTTCTGTATATTTTACCCCCCCCCCCACACACACACACACAAACACGTAAGAATCACCACCTTTACCTATTTATCCACCAGGTATGTATGTTCCCACTCTTAAAGGCAGGCATGGGCCAGCTTCCTGGAGCCTCAAGTCTGAGGTCAGACACTGATCAAAAAATCACATGAACACACTCGCACACACTCACACATGTGCACTCGTATACTCATGCACACTCACATGTGCATGCATAAGTCCACACTGCACTTAAGTGCTAGAGAAGCAGCAAACTCCAAGCTGGCTCCAGGCCCATCTGCCATGTGGTGTGAGGGGCTGGGTATGAGGGCACACACCACCCAGCTCCTCAGGTCCCTGCCTTGTGGGCACCTTGTCAGAGGGAACAGGGGGAGACCCAGCAGGGACTCCATGGGGACAGACTCAGCCACACAGCAGGCAGAACGGATCTGACCTCTGCTCTACCTGCAACCCTCTCCCTCCCCAGGTGAGGGGTAACGGTCCCCATCTCTGCCAGCTTTGGGCCCTGGTGGTGACACACCCCCCCCATCCCGACCCCCACCTGCTCCCCTCCTTGGCCAGATTCACCTAGACTGGGACAGGTGACTCTCCCAGCTGGCAAAGGTGACTTCAGTGGTGATCTGGGTGGTGGCCAAGGTCAGGTGTCCTGACTGCTCTTCATGAAGAACTGAGCGAGAACTACAGGAGTCTTGGGCAGATTGTTCATTTGTCCGAAAGTCAAATTAGGAGCTGGGTCAACACATGTTCAAATGGCAAGAGAGGAAGTCATGAGAGCACGTGACCGGGGGCAGTGACCAGAGGACAGGGATGGGGGATGGAGATAGGGGACTTGGGACTGAGGATAGGCGACGGGGGTGGGGTGAAGGATGAGGGAGGAGTTATGGGGAAAAGGGAAGGGGACCAGGGGACAGGGACTGGGTACAGTGGTGGCCTCAGCAGCTTGCCTGGCTTAGCCTCCGTGACGGCCAGGCCAGGCCAGCTGCCGCCAGTGCTTCCTCTCTCATCCCAACACCTGACTCCAAGTGGACCAGGTGCAGCTTGAGCAAAGCAACGTGATGAATGTAACGCTGCAAAAGTCTGTTTCTACTAGAGTGCTGTTGCCTCTCCACCACTGTCCCTGGTTTCTCAGTAGCTGCTGTAAATTCCATGATGGCAAGTCAGAACGAGGTGGCTGGAGTCCCTGAGGTGTGCCTACACTGCCCCCACGTGGCAGACTGACTGCTTGTGGGCTGCGTTTGGTGT
>NW_005871048.1:48965879-48968923 GCF_000147115.1 Myotis lucifugus | reverse complement strand
TATTTTCATACCAGGAATTCCTCTCTCTCCCAATGAGGGAAGATGAGACCTTAATTCCCCTATAATTCCGATCTTCTCTTTGTAAAGAGTCCGTCTCCCCTTTCCCTAATCACATTAGACATCATACAAATCTCCTCAGTGGGCTGGTACAGTGTGAGAACAGGTCTCTCAGCATCACAGCCTGTATGGCATCGAGTGATCCTTGAAGATTAAAACCCGTGTACCTGGGGGAAGGTGTCTTACCAAGGCCTTGAACTGCCATTGCTCCAAGACCAGCTCGAGGAGTCTCCAGTTTCCTGGGAGTCAGGCTGAATCCAGGGCCCAAGGCGCCGCAGGTGCAGGGCAGGTGGGGGAAGTGGGTGGACTGGGAAAGCCAGCATTTGGAGGATGAAGCACAGAGCACAGTGAGGCTAGGCTAGTGGTGATGCCTGCTGCCCCACTCTAAGCTTGGGGTCTTTACAGGCCTGGGATCAAGGGAGCAATGGGAGTGGTGTCATCCACAGGCACCTCCAGTGGCCCTAGTGTGTGGCATGGGAATGGGGACAGGGAACAGCAGAAGTTACTGGTGCAGGGGGTGTGGGTATGGGATTAGATGGAGATGTTGAATCCAACGTGTTCGTGAGAACTCAAGAAGTCACCTGAGCACCTGGAAGTGTGGGGTTCACCAAGTGGGTTCTAGGGTCTGAAGGCCACCTGTAGTTGCAAATTTGGGGTTCGGGGTCAGGGGATTGACATCACTAAAGTAGAACTTGGGGTCATGTGCTGGTGCTGTGTCACGAGTGTCGACATCCAGAGAGGCACCCAACGTGAAAAGGAGTGGAAATCCTCAGAGACCCCTGTGGACCCTCCTGCACTGAGCTCACAAGGACAGTCTTCAAGCCCCACAGATTCTCATCAGTGATGTCCTCATCCCTCCATCAAACACCACAGATAAGAAACCCACACCCTTCCCAGGTACCCATATCCCCAACCAGCAAGGTGCCCAATCACGGACACCCAGGGCCACCCAATTTCTGACAACCACCCAGAACCCAAATATCCACACAATGCCCCTTAAATTCTGGTTTGGGAAGCACACTTAAAAGGGGGGAGTGCCCTGGCCAGTGTGGCTCAGTTGGTTGAGCACTGTCCCATGAACTGAGAGGTCATCAGTTCAATTCCCGGTCAGGGCACATACCCAGGTTATGGGCTCGATCCCCAGTAGGAGGCAATCGATTGATGTTTCTCACAACCATGTTTTACTCTCTCTCCTTTCTTCTCTAAAAAATTAATAAAAACATATTTTAAAAAGGGGGGAGGGGCAGAAACAGCCTAAAGCAATTCCACAAGTGGTAGGGCCACGGGTCATGGGCTGTCAGATCACACATTCACTTCACTTTCATGTTTGAAAACAGACCATAACAGGGCAGACTTAATCATTAGTAAATGACAAAAACACGCCTCTAAACTACATTTGGATTTTTATGTTCAAAGTTGTTCTATGAAATTTAAACACACTCCTGTAAGAGGACCAATTATATCTACGCATTTCCACAAGTGAGTCATGCGGACCACCGAAAATGACCTCAAGGTGTCCAGAGCCCCTTGAAGCTCCCCTCATGAGCACATCAGAGATGGCCTGGGACAAGGGGTATATTGCTTTATTGCATACCTTGCATATTCAAATGAATACAATAAACCCCTTTTAAAAAGTAAGGCACATGAAAAGCCTTCTGTGCAAGTTCTGTATTATTTTAAAATTCCTATTGGCTAATAAAGTATTTCCACTATAGAATTGGAGCTACATAGAAAAGCACATGATAAATGTTTGACATGCAGAATACCTGAAACATTATTATATCTTACCTCATGGCACAATTAAACAGTCCCAAATCAAATGTCTGTATCTGAATAACAATATGACTATTGTTACAACTGCAAAAATGTTAATCAGATTATCCACATATGTACAGTTGGGTCCCCAAATATTAACTATATAAAGACAACTGCATTTGTGCTCCGTTTCACTAACGGTAAGAGATTTGGCATTTTCAGTCTTTTTTTTCCGTAAGTCGTGTTGCTATTTATAAAAGGCCAGTGTTATACGATGCTGAAGACCATGGAGAGATACTGTTCATATGACACCTGAATCCAGCCGTCCTGATCTGTATCGTAGCGTCTGAATATATCTGTCAGTCTCTGAGGAAGAAAACCACAGGCATTTAGATCTTGATATTAAAGGAACAGAATAAATTTGGCAAAAGACATTTAGGAACCCAATTTCAGCAGCACTCATGTTTCCACATTCCCTGACGAAACCAGCACAGGGAGGCACATGTGGGGGATCCTTGTCTGATCCCAAGGCCCAGCAGGTGAGGGCCAGCACACATCGTGCAAGGGCAGGTCTCCCTTCGCCAGCTCAGGGTCCATCCTGCCCCCCACATCCTCCTGTCTGCCGATCCCCACCCCAGGGCTCCAGCTTAATTTATCCATAAGCCTGACCATCCAGGTCAGGTCAGGTCAGGAGCAGGAGACCACCAGTACTCAAAGGCAGGGACAGTCAGGTCAGGGCTGCCCCAGAGGACAGGGCTGCAACCACAACAGATTCTGAAGAATTATAATGACAAGATAAGAAAACAACACCCAGGTTCATGATGGCCTTGGTGCCCAGCCAGCTGCCCAGGGCGGGGCCTGGAGAAAGGCTGAGCCTGGCCATGTGGGCTGCGCCTGCCAGTCTCCTCAGGGCTCCCTCGGTATCAGCCAGGAGCATCCCAGCATGTGTGCAAGACAGCGGCAGAGACCACCAGTGGCACTTGACTCTGGCTTGAAGAACAATGGGCAATCTTTCTTTCTCCTTTTCATTTTTTTTAATTTATTGATTTTAGATAGAGAGGAAAGGAGGGAGGGAGAGAAAGAAAAAAAGAGAAAGAGGAAGAGAGAGAAAGAAACATGAATTTGTTGTTTCACTTATTTATGCATTCACTGGTTGATTCTTATATGTGCCCTGACAAAGAATCGAACACACAACTCTGGCATATCAGGACGACACTCTAGCCAACTGAGCT
>NW_005871048.1:48883361-48965365 GCF_000147115.1 Myotis lucifugus | reverse complement strand
GGGGGGGGTGTGGATTCATCGTATCACCCCAGCTGCTGAGCCTACCAGTATATGCAGTAACCTTTGCTTAGGCAGAAATACAAAGATCAGATGTTTATTACGGGCCATAACCTCAAATGAAAGTCCTTATTCTAAAGCAAATCAGATACAGACCCTAATGAGATTTTACACTGCACCTTTCCTAGGGTGTTCAAACTGCTAACACGTCACCCAGCCGCACAGACCCCGAGGCAGAAGGAGGCCAGGCTCTCCCGTCCCAGGTCCCAGAGATCTGAAGCGTAAGAGTTAACAAACCTGGATCTGGAGAGACCAACCCACCAGATTCACTGGTAAAGAAATCAGAAAAACTTCACTTTTGACTGACCTATCATTTGAACAGGAAAATTTAAAAATGTGAGAATGTTTTCAAAAATTCCAAATTACATTAAAAAACCTCATGCTGTTCAGTGGATCCTAAAGCTGACAAGATGGAACCTCAACTTGGATTCAAGTTGCAATGACTTATCTTCTAGAGATGGGCTCTACCGAAATATTAATGGAAAAACTCTCTTTCCCCTAAGTGGAATTTGCTCCAGAATAATGCCGGGTGGGGGTTACAGTTATTGTAATTCAATGGCCATGGGTGATAATGTTGAATCTGAGAGATTGGGTTCATTTTACTGTCTCTACTACTGTTATTTTGGGGGGAAATTTGTCATAATAAAAATTTTTAAAGATATAAGTTTATTAGTTCTAAAGCTTAAAATATATGGAACTCGGATCCCTACCTAGAAACAGGAGCAGGACCTAGAAACAGGGTGGGAACAGCAGCACAGGATCGATTACTCTTCTGTCTTAAGAGGGCGTCTCTGGGTGAGCTCGTTAAGCTCTGCACTTAGTTCTCTTGGAGGGAAAGGGTGAGGTCGTAGGATGGACATCTCAGAAAGGTGTGGGGAAATGGGACAGGAAGCAGTCAGCAACTCAAGAGTTCCACCAACACCGCACAAGGACCCAAGGGCTTGGAGCCAGGTTGGGGACTTAGAGCTCACCTCACACAGGTAGGCAGGACAGAGGCAAGGCCACATGCAAAGTTTACCCATTTCCTCAGAATGAAAATACAACAACAATAGCAGAGTAAACAAGTAAATAACCCACTGTTTATGGGAAAACAACCTCTTCTGAATGGACTGCTTTATAATATTTGCAGGGGGAGGAAGAGCACCACTGTTTACACCTCAGTGTAACAGAAAAACATAGATACTTCTCCAAAGACAAGATCTTCTTTTAGAAGATCCAGAAACTAATTTTATATGTGTTTGACTCCATTAAATCCCAAATTCCAGAACTGCCCTTCCCTTTCTCTCCTCGGAGCCCAATTACCTGCAAGACGATGCAGCCCTGGATGAAATCGTCAAAGGCGATCTGTCCCCGTCCTTGTCTGTCAAACTTGCGGATGAGGATGTCATGAAACTGGTCAGAGAGCCGGTAGCCTTGAAAGGGAATCAGAGTAAACAGCGTGCCAGGGGAGGGCGCTTCCTTCAGTGCCCCGCTCGCCTCAGACACATGCCTCTTATCACAGCTCAGGATAAGCGGTCTGGGCTGGGGAGGGAACACACAGCACACATTTATTCCAACGCACTGTAAGCTACGCGAGTCACTCAGTGGTGACCACTGCTGGCAGGCCAGAGCATCTCCCTGGAGGGGGAGGAGTAACTGGAGGCAGGACCATACTGCCAGTTGAAGGATCCCGTGAACTCACTAGTTCACATCACACAGAAAGGTGGCTACCCTACAGACCACCCCACAGGGCAGCCAGGACCAGTTTCTTGAATGCAGCGCAGTGATCATTTTGAAAAGCCCTATAGCTAGCTGGAGCGTGATCCCATACACCAGAAGGTTGTGGGTTCGATCCCCAGTCAAGGCACTCATGGGAGGCAACTGATCAATATTTCCCTGTCACTTTGATGTTTTCTCTCTCCCTCTCCCTTCCTCTCTCTAAAATCAATAAAAACATATCTTCTGGTGAGGATTTTTTTAAAGCCCTTTACCAACAGATTTTATTACATTTATTAACCTAGACATGAAAGTTCTGAATAATTCAGCTGCCCTGGGTTAACTCATCACTAGAGAATCTCATTTTGAAAGATAAAATATCACTGACATCTTCCAATTAAAATGTAAGCCTAAGGAAACAGATTCAGTGACAGGTATTTCCCCATAGAAATGAACTGATTAGGAAATTGAACATTACAAGGAGTAAGGTAGCCTCACAAAGTTCAAAACCACTATAGGTTCATCCAATGTTACGCAGAGGGTCACCGATTCTGTTTTCAATTTACAAATGTGTCTTGAAAAGATCTCCAGCAGGAAGGTGGCTCTGAAGACGAGGGACAACCCCTGGGGGCCAACTAAACCAGGACACCTACTGCCTTCCCCTTCCTCCCCTCTCACCCCACTACCTGTATGACCACGGTATCCTTACTTAGTCAGGAGACAAGATCCAGGTGCCAAAATATTTTTACTGATTTTCAGTCTTGCTGCAGTCTTTGCAAGGAAATGTACACCCACTGTCTGAGTGAATTTCACAGTTAATTACCTGTATGAACACTTAACACTTTACTGGAAAAGATTCAAACATGCAAGCATGTGATGGTACCTTTCTGAGTGGCCAGTGTGCTCTGCACGCCTGTGACTTACATCCAGGGCCCCCCTCCCTGCAAGCTGAGTAGAAGACAGGATGCCCGACTTAGTCAGAAAGCGACAGCTGCCACTCCTCCTGCCCCTCTGGTTCTCATCTCCTCCACCAGCACCTGTGCCTGTGGTCAGGTAAGACCGGCCAAGGGTGGTGAGGGCTGAACTTGGGACACAGTGACAAGGCCGTGCCCATTCAGGGTGCAATGGTCTCCTGCCCGACTGGAAGGACAGATAAGATAGTAACAATGACACAGTAACTCCACAACCCACGACAAGGGAAGTGACTTGTGTCACCGCTGGCATTAACTCTCAGTGTCCCTGGTCCTCAATATTACTGCAGGGAAAACAAAAGTGAAGGAAGTCAGACTAGAAAAATAAATGATGTACAAGCCATGGAAAGAATATTTATCCGAGAGGCCAAAATCTGGGAGCAGTCAGTTCTCTATGAGGTCCTTCCAGTGAAAACCCAAGTAACAATAACTAAAAGGAGGTGCCCTCTGCTCATGGCCCTGCCCCCACAGCCTGGGGCCCTGGTCGGGACTGGCCGCCCTTCAAACCTGGAGTGCTGGCACAGTGCCTCACCCTGACCTGTGGCTGAGCACCTTTCTGCTTTAGCATAAAATGGGGGGGGGGGGGGAGAATGCAGCAAAAAGATGGAAACCAGTGATAAGTTCAAGGTTCATTACACTTTCACAAAGTTTTCATAAAAAACACTGCACTGGCTCAGTGGCCGCCAGGGCCGCGCGGAGGAAAGGGGAGTTGGGCCCGGCGGAGCTGCCCCCCAGGCCTGTAGTGGTAAGTAAACTCCACCCTGCGCTGGGGAAAGGGAGGGCTGGGCCCCGTGCACCTTCTCCTTTCCACGTCTCTGTTCATGGCATATAGCACCTACTAATAAAAATTTTTAAACGAATGGACTATCAAATCCAGAATGTGTGCTAGTCAGTCACACAGCGTTGCCAAGGTTGGCCTGGACACCCCCATGGAGCTGACAAAGGTCAGAGGGCACCGAAGTGCTCAACCCCGACTCCCTCAAGCCTCTGCTGAGCTAAAATCATCCCCCTCTGACGCAAGGCAAGATACTTATTCTTAGGGGTCAAGACTGAAGGGAACTTTTTGCTTCTGTGGCACATTTCCTAAGTTACAACAGAAAATCTTCCAAAATAATCAACATGGGAAAATGATGACAATGTTCATTTCACAGAAAAAAAGGCTTTGGAGAAGCCCTAGGAAAAAAAAAATCAAGAACCAATCACAGCCTTAACCGGTTTGGCTCAGTGGATAGAGCGTCGGCCTGGGGACTCAAGGGTCCCAGGTTCGATTCCGGTCAAGGGCATGTACCTTGGTTGCTGTCACATCCCCAGTGGGGAGTGTGCAGGAGGCAACTCATTGATGTTTCTCTCTCATCGATGTTTCTAACTCTCTATCCCTCTCCTTTCCTCTCTGTAAAAAATCAATAAAATATATATATTTTTTTTAAAAAAAGAACCAATCACAGGAAGAAACTTTCTGGAATAACTGAAGAAATGATGTGAAAGAGTCTTTACTCTCCAGAAAAAACTCAGCAGTCAGGAAGGATCTCAGCGCCGACAGGAGGGCCTGCCAGCCCTGACGGGGGTCTCTGCGCAGCTCCGCCGCAGCTGCAGACACCCTGGGTCTGACCCCGACTGGGAGGCCTGAGAGTCTTTTCACCAGGAGCTCCAGGGACCCGGTGGTCACAGCACTAAGTAAAAAGAGGGCTCTGGGCCTCGCCAGGTTAGAAAATGCAGTTCTGTGTGCCGTGATATACCTGAGGTCACAGGACTAGGAATCACTCCTAGGATCTGGGCTCCTCCCAAGTTCTCCCCAGCCTGCAGGCCCCTGGCTCCTTCCCTAGGCCCCCATCAGTCTCCCACCTAAGGGCAGAGCAAGATTAGTTGCATTCTGAGTTCCAACTCTAAGAACCTGAGGTCCACGTCTTGCCCAAACTCTGACCACACCTAGTGAGCTCCAAACAGCCTTCCTGTGCCATCAGACAGCCTCCACCTGGTACTATGTCTGAGCTCCTAAGGCAAGAAAAGAAAGCGATAGAAAGAGAAGACAGTCATAAAGTACATGACCAGAGAAAAATGGAGCGGGCAGGACCATGTTAACCATACTATAAAACTCGAAACACCTAGAAAATGGTACATTATAATCTAAGGTTTATTTTCTTTGGGAAGGCATTTATAAGCAGCCTTTTAAGAAAAACATAGAGCCCTGGCTGGTTTGGCTCAGCGGATGGAGCGTCAGCCTGCGGACTGAAGGGTCCCAGGTTCGATTCCGGTCAAGTGCATGTACCTGGGTTTCGGGCACATCCCCAGTAGGGGGCGTGCAAGAGGCAGCTGAATCAATGTTTCTCTCTCATCGATGTTTCTAACTCTGCCCCTCCCTTCCTCTCTGTAAAAAATCAATAAAATATATTTAAAAAAAAAAAAAAAAGAAAAACATAGAAGGGGTTTTGTAATATGGACCCAGTGAACACTAAACCAAGTAAAATTGTCTCAAATTAGAATCTCAGTGTAACTTCAAACCTTGAACAAGATCCCAACATTTCAGTTTTTCCTCTACAAAAAATCCCAACTTCCCTCAGATCCATGCATGGGTATCAGAGGCCCGCTGACCCACTCTGGAAAGGTACCATGTGCACACTCCTCACGGCACGGCACACGCACACCCTGACACGCACTTGAGAATGGGAGCTCGCGCTGACTTTAATGTTCTACCTGAGGCCCTCGATATGCGCTAGACTAGAGCTTAGGGAATCGTCACTTATGGGTATTTTATCATCTTTCTGTGTATTTTGATGTTTCATGAAATATATGCTACCCTACACTATCTTTTTCACTTACTTTAAATTGTTTCAAAGCTACATTCTCAATGTGCTTGTGACGTCATTTCAATTCACAAAAGATAAACGATTGCATAGCCCCTATCTCATTTTGGATGAAAAACTGCATTTAAAAGATGCATAAAAGTCTCCTCCAATAATAACAAAATATAAGTCGGTGTAATGTAAACAAAAATTTCACAGAGACTGGGTTAAAAAATCAGTAAGTTGAACAAAGTAAAAGAACTTCAATGGTACCTAGGTTCCAAAATGAAACATGCTACACAATCAAGGTAAGTGAATTACCAAAACCTGAAAGTGCTTGCTTGAGCTCGTTCTTGTCAATCATCCCCGAGTTGTCCCTGTCGTAGGTGCGGAAGACATTCTGCCAGTCTGTGATGTACTTCCAGACGCCCGTGAACTCGCTGAAGTTCACACCAGCCTTGTTCTCACGGTCAAACATTGCTGAGGAAAAAAGGAGCATAAGTGGTGCCCAATGAATGGAACCTCGATGTTAATCAGCAAGAAGCACAGCCGCAGCAGTTACCTCCCCAGCATGGACTCAGCCAGCAGAGCCCTGAGTGCTGCTAATCATGTTCATTGGCTGAGTCAGGGGCAAGATCAGCTCTGCTGGGGTGGGGCAGGGGGCCTGTCACCCAGCCACAGCCCCCCATGAAAAGGAAAATGGAAGCAAAACACACTATTAGAGCCACAATAAAAAGGATTCTTTACACTGAAGTAGGTTCTACAGAAGCACGACCACTTTGCGGGTGCTCTGAAGATGCCAGAGCTAAGTGCCCCTTACTCCCAGCTCCTAGTTCTGGGCCTAGAACATGGGGCCCCCTCCATTTCCCAGGACCGACATCCTCCAGCGGAGGTCACTCAATGAGAAAGAGATTCTACTGGCTTTAATGTTTTCTTAGAACCGCCTTTCATTTTTTAAAATAATCATCCCAATTCCAGGTCCAAATACAAAAGAACTACCACTACACTTACATAAAATTGCAAAATGGTTGCCCTGGCTGGTGTAGTTCAGTGGCTAGAGCATTAGCCTGCACAACAGAGGGTCTCAGGTTAGATTCCCAGTCAAGTGCACATACCTGGATTGCAGGTCCGATCCCTGCCCCCAGTCAGGGCCCATGTGGGAGGCAACCAATTGATGTGATGTTTCTCTCTCTCTCCCCTCTCCCACCTCCCTTCCATTCTCTCTAAAATCAATGGGAAAAAAATATATCCTTACTCCTCAGGTGAGGATTTTTTAAAAATCTATTAAAAAATTTGCAAAATGGCTAAAATATATGATATAAAAACTGTCTGAATTATTGCCATAAAAAAATGATAAATCATTTGGTGTCTCTTCAGGCAAGGCGATGATGGAAGCCTATAGCCTGAATGCTCTCAGTCTGGTCAGAACTACACTAAATTCAGTGAAGCTTCATGTAATAAAAAATCTGGGGATGGCTCCAGTCAGTGGTTACACAGGATAAGGGCTGCGTGTGGGGCGTGCAGTCCGGTGTGTTCATGAAATCTTCAGGGTTGGAAGGAACGATCGGACGTAAATTGACAGTAAAGAGTCAGTGAGGGGACAGAAGGGCGGGATGAAGGTCCACACCTGACTGGAGTTGGGGGAGAATAAGGCAGGAAGCACACGCTGCACCAGCAGCCCACCCCTGTCTGCCTGCACAGGCAGGACACCGGCGCCCTTACTTACATATGATTGACCTGACAGTCACAGGATTAAACGGAGTCCAGGTGCCTGAAAACAAACAGGAACTAAAGTAAGAGAGAGCGATTTGTACCTTCATTGATTTTTACACTCAGTAAAAACAAAGTCAAAAAATGCTTTTAATGTGGGGAAAGCAGTATCTCTGCCCATCCCCCACTTGTATAAAAAGAACCCTTTTTAAAATACATACACACACACACACACACACACACACACACACCTGTTTCAGTTCTGGGTGGGACATAGAGAGCCACTCCCGACCTTTGAGCTGCAGAGGGCTGGAGAGTCTGCAGGTGCCATGCCTCACACTCAGGGACACTGGGCTCTGCAGCACCTCCCAAGTGCCACTCCCACCCAACTCAGGGCTTGTGCAGGCTTCTCTCACCCTCACATGTAACCCTCCAAATGCATGCACACCCTCCACCCAACTCCTACCTCCCCTTTAAGCCTTGGGTGAAATGCTTCCTCAGGGAGCTTTCGCTGAATGCCCCACTCCAGGTCGCTAAGATCACTCCATATGCTCTGCCCGCACCTCTGACTGCCCCTTCTGACACCTGCAACGGCCATTACTCCAACAAGGCCAGTCCTCCCAAGAGAATAGGGGCCACCTGTCCCCGGGCATGACACACGAGTGCTGGACAGCACCTGTGTGCAGGAGTCACAGACCTTTGGGGGGAAGGTAGGCAGGAGTATGTACAGAAAGGTATGAGGAAAAGTCAGTATTATTGGAAACCAGTATAAAAAGAAAACTATGTTAGAGGAAAATTCCACATACAGGGGACTCTTCACTGCTTCACCCATGCCTGCTGTCCCCTCCCTCCCTTAGTGGCTCCAGGCACTGAACTGGTTTTCACAGAAGATAACCCTTCACTGACCAGAAGCCAGAAACCACAGGCACCCACTGGAATCCCTTCCTTCCGCCCTGTTCCCTCCACCTGATGCAGACTAAGTGGCCATAGGGGAAGAGTTGTGAGTTTGGGCTAAACTGAGCTGACTATGCAGAGCTGGAGGGGTTTCAGAGATGAGGCTGCACCCACAGTCCATCCCAACTGGGCACCATCAACCCCGGCCGTCAGCAAATGGTTTGGGGAACAAGTGTTAAACAAGAGCAGCACAAGTAAACTATTAAATAAGGCTGCAAACAGGCACTCTCGTGGTGAGTGCACAGATGGCGCACCTCAGAGAGGCAGGCCCAGGGGACCCAACTGTGCTGGGGAGCCTGAGGATTGGAGGGTCTGGGGCTGAATCAATGACGAGACCTGGAAGGTGGAGCCAAGGCTATAGACATCCATTCGTCCTTGTTAACCAAATGGGACCTAACTTCTACAGCAGTGGTTCTCAACCTTGGCTGCACATTAGAATCACCTGGGAATCTTTTTTAAATCCTGATTTCTGGGCCTCATCCTCCAGAAATTCTGTTTCTTTGTTATGGGCTGGGGCCACGACATTAGTAACAAAGAAACAGAATTTCCGGAGGATGAGGCCCAGAAATCAGAATTTAAAAAAGATTCCCAGGTGATTCTAATGTGCAGCCAAGGTTGAGAACCACTGCTCTACAGAAACCAGGGGCAGTAACAACAGCCAACAGGTAATTGACTCCTTGTTGCGTGCTAGTTCTGTGGCCTGGTTCCCAGGCAACATCAAAGCTTACCAACCCACAGTGAAGCCTAAACGCAA
The DNA here is from genome assembly GCF_000147115.1 of Myotis lucifugus. Classification (NCBI taxonomy): domain Eukaryota; kingdom Metazoa; phylum Chordata; class Mammalia; order Chiroptera; family Vespertilionidae; genus Myotis; species Myotis lucifugus. The sequence continues at coordinate 48,956,444 of NW_005871048.1, read as the reverse complement.
TGTGCAGACATTTTGCACTTTGGTTATATTAAGCATTAAATGCACCTGAGCGTCAGCCTGAAAACCTAAACGGGTTTCTGCAGGAAATCACACTGCAATGCCAAGAAAGCAATTCCAACAGCACTTGCTGAAAGCAGAGGACACATCTATAGGTGGGTTTTGTCCACAAGCCCTTCTCCTCCAGCGAGCCTCTATCCCAGGTTTCCTGGGCCAGCTGCAAATTCAAACATTCCCATCTGCTCCTCCCAGTAACCACCGTGTCCAGGAATAATTGAAGCAATAGATTTCCTGTCAGACTTTTCCATAGAAATGTAAGTTCACTGTATAAGTCTTGTCTCAACTTCATCTCAACCAAAGAAAATAGAAACATACTATTATTTCCCCTGTAAGGTGAATACTCAACATTTCACCAATAATTTGGGAACAGTACTAAAACCTTAAGAAGCAATGCTGCACGAATGGTGTGCTTACGGAACATGCTGCCATCTGCGGGGTGGTCGGTTAGTCATTATTGGGGGCTTCAGCATTTTCCCACTTAAACTCCAAATACATAAATGAGTTTAGGAATTTATATCTGCTCCCTTCTCAACAGGGGAAATCCCACTCTGCTCTGGGATAATATATTCTGTCTTTTTACTCTCCAAAGAGTTTCTTTCTTGAAATTATGTCCTATTTACCACAAATTTTGGTTGATGTAGACTTTAGAGATGGTGAAGGGTTAAGTCCTTATAACATCGTGCATAGGAACAACTGAAACACCCAAGTACTTGGAATCTTTTTTGGGGGAAAGAGACTTCCCGTCATCACTGGCGATCTCTGCGCTTCCCTACAGCAGACCCAGAGTCCAGCTGTCCTGGGCTGTTTTGCCAGAGGAACTTGTGAGGAGGGGGTGGGAGCACCACAGGGTCCAGATGCGGTTCAACACATGGTTTGCGAGGACTTTGGTGCCTCTTCAGGTTCAGCAAAATCCCACATTTCACCAGTCATCTTCAAATAGCTACGACTGGAAATAGGGCCTTTCTGAAAAGCCATCTGAAGACTGACCAACAGTACAATGCCTACACCCTTTGATCTGATAAATGCCCCTTCTAGAAACCTGTTCTATGAAACTCTGGGTCCAATCACTGCAGTAGTTACATTAATGAAAATGCAAACAATCCAAGTGTCTAAGGTGAACACTGTAAACTCCACTCCAGTAGATCCAACAGTGTCTTGCAGTTCTGGACCAGGCAGGGTGGGAGCTGGTGGAGATGGGCTTGGCTGGAGGGGAAAAGGGATCTCAACTTCCAGTCGTCCTGTTTTTACACCCAAAGACAGAGACCAGGAATGCTGTGACCTGCCCAAGTCCAACCCTCCTTGTTTCTATCTGAAACTCTGGTGGGTTTCTAGGAAGAGCAGATGTGACAGGCCGTACTGAGGGTCCCCAGACCTCTCTCGGGCTCAACAACTAGCTAGGATGACAACATTCATGGTCAGCTTGTTAGAGCAAAAGGACGGAGAGTAAGACCAGGAAAGGCATGAGGACAAGTCTGGGGGAGACCAGGCACTGCTTCCAGAGCCCCCCGTGAACTCACACAGGACAATAGCTGATGACACACATGAAGTGTTGTCCACCAGGGAAGCTCCCCTGAGCCTGGGAGTCCGGGGTTTCTCTTGGGGATCAGTCACGGAAGCTCCAGATGCCAAGAGAAGACAGGTGCTTGCCATCCCCAAACTCTCAGTGTGAATTATCCAAGCAAATGGATGCAATGCGCTCAAGGCCTTCGGTGGGCAAAACACTCTGAACAGTCAGAACATTCCAGAGGCAGCCATCATCCAACAGACCCTTCCTGGGAACGTGCAGGCTCTGAGTAACAGCCTGCTGAGTCAGCCTCACCCCCATGCAGACAGATGGGGCTGGGGAGAATCTCACTCCCTCTGCTGCGTCTGGGCAACAAGCACCACCACCCACGACACTGGGCTGGGGCAGGAGAGGGATGCAATGTAGGGGCTATCTGCTAGGATGGTCTCGTTTCTTCAAATATGGGCTCCTCAAGATAGCTGGAACTCTATTTTGGTAAAAATACCTTAACAACATGAATTACTGTTTTTTATAGCATAGCTAAAAATGCCTCCTCAAAAAACATCAATATCTTATGTTAAAGCAAACCTTAAAGCACAAAAAAGGGACTAGAGCAAATTTTAAAAAAACACCTAAAAGTCAAGATAGTTTGTGAAAGGTTATTTTAAAACGAAGGCACAAGAACAGCCTTCTCTCTCTTCAAACCCACTGACCACACACGTCCTGAGAGCAGTCATTTTTGGAGGCTTTTGTACAAAGGACTCAGTGTGTGGGACCTACAAAAGCCCTTTGCCAAGGTGGTTTCAGCTCGACTTTAACAGAGAGCATGCCAAACCACAGGTCTAACTGAAGTGAGAGGCTATGCTGTTCTGTAATTTGTTTCCCACCAGCAATAAACTAATAAAAATGATTTTCTGAAATAGCCCAAAGTCCAGTTCTAATATGAAAACAAAAGCCCATTCCTGCCCTAACCAGTTTGGCTCAGTGGATAGAGCGTTGGCCTGCGGACCAAAGGGTCCCAGGTTCGATTCAGGTCAAGGGCATGTACCTTGGTTGCGGGCACATCCCCAGTAGGGGGTTTGCAGGAGGCAGCTGATCGATGTTTCTCACTCATTGATGTTTCTAACTCTCTAGTCCTCTCCTTTCCTCTCTGTAAAAAAAAAAAAAAAAATCAATATATATTAAAAAAAAAAAAGCCCATTCCTGGGAGAAAAATCAAAACTGAAAATAACTTCTATTGTATCAGCTACAGGAACTCAAGGAGGAGTGAAAAGAACCGACGTTGTCTACCCAGTAACCCGCTGGCCCTCATTTAGGAGACAGCTACAAAAATGTTTATAGGAGCAGGAGAGAAAGAAACACATAAAAGAAAAAGAAATGCTGTCCAAAGGGGGCACCCACTGATGTGGGAGGAAAGGGGTTTGAAGACTGGTGGGATGGGTGGAGTCCACCTCACAGCCAGGAGAGGCCGGCACTCTAAACAGAAGGAGCAGAGACTCGAGGCACTAGAAGCATTAGGTGGTCACCTACATGAAGAGACAGGTGGGAAAGCACCAGGCTCAGCGAGGGCCTGACTGAGCAGTAAACCTGAGATGGAATGTGAGCGGCAGCCCTGCTGTGCACCAGCGCTGTGCCCATGTGTAGTGGATGTTCAGTAGGTGATAACCATCATCATCACAGTCATTAGGAAAAGAAAAGCCATCAAAGACTCCAGCTGGCTCTTTGGCCAGTAACAGTGGCAGTAACACCACTATTCCTCATCCCAGCAACACTGAGGCCTTGCTTTGTGCCAGGCTCACACCAGTGTTCTGCATGCATTTTCTTGATTTACCGGCCCATTAACTGTGGGACACAGATCCAGAAAGGTCAAGTCCTTGCTCAAGGCCACATTCCTAGAACTGGTAAAGCCAGGACTTGAATCCAAGCAGGCTGACCCCGTGACCCCATCGAGCCCACCCCTTCCAGCAATTTAGAGTATTTGACCATCACTCTCAATTAAACAGATTTCACACAAATCTGGGCCGCACTCTCAAAACTTATAGCAAATGAACAAAAGGAGATGTCCAAATCAGTCCTCACTCACTGCAAAAAAGCTCAAAAGAAAAGCCTTAGCCAGTAGGGCACTCTCACTGTGGTGGACAACATCTGTAACATCTGATCACAAGTAACATATGATGTGAAGAAATCACCCATTTTGGTCAACACTTAGGAAGTTTTAACCCAGGATTTGCCAGACTGTAGCCTGCTGGTTTTCAGTGCTCTGGATATCTCTCTAGTTAACCCTGTCTTCTACTGGGCTAGTGTAACTCTAATAGTACTTCCCCAATTAATCAAGTTGAAATGGGCAAGAACTCAACTCCATGGAGAGCTGGCAACACACCACCCACAAGGGCTGTAACCCTCATCCCTAGCTGAATGTCTATAACTCTGCCACTGACAAGACCACCTCCCCACAGTCCGGTGGCTTCTGGGACCTTTCTAATCCTCTCCAGAAGGGTCGAAAAGATTACCTAAGAAATTCAATGATCTTCAAGACACCTGAAGGATATCTGTAGAAAGCTAAACTTCCTATCCCTCCCAAAAACCTACCCTCCAACCCGCGTTTCTCAACCAGCGTTTCCCTCTGCTCATCCACACAGTTGTTCCGAAAGGCATTTGGAGTGGCACTGACAACAACCAAGAAACCGCTTGGCAAAATAAATCAGAAGCACCTCCACCACGTGCCAATAATAACAGGTGTGTCAGGCTTGCAGTGCAGAAGTCCTGGTGGCCAGGTCCCACTCACCATTGGAGAGTGCTTGCTGAAGCTCATTGTCGGATATCACCCCGCTTCTGTCTTTATCAACCCTACAAAACGAAGACCAATTCAGCTGGTGATTAACAGTGTATGAGAAGCAAAACATGGCGAGCACAAACGTTTACCCCCACTGACCATCCTGCATTAATTCTGGCATGTTCCTTCCTCCCACTTTGTTCTGCTGGGGATTAAGCAGCCTCTGGAGCTCCTTCACTCCACCTGCCCAAGCCCACGTGGGTTCTCCCCGAAGTGGCCTAGTCATTTTTTCACTCTCGTTTTCCTTTCCCAGATCTTTCTCTTTGATTATCCCTTGACCTGAGTTATGCCTGCACCGGTTTCTCTCTTGTTCCTTTCTCTCAATCAAGTCATTCCGTGACTATGAGTCACTCACTTTTCCTCATTCATTCACCGGAAGGACGGCCATGGTCAGAAGGAGCCCAGGTAAAAGATCACCTGTCCCGGCGGCCATCACGTTCCAGCTTCTTTCCTGACTGCTGGCATTTAAATAGCGCTGGAGCAGAGTCTTGTTTCTGTTTATCTAAAACTAGCATCGCCAAGAGACTGTCCCGGAGGAGCAAGAACCCGCCCCTCAACTGCGGGCACTCGGCTGTTAAGGGGTAGGGAGTGAAGGCAGAGCTCCAGGGAGTCTACGGAAGGCGCCACACCTCGGGAGGGGCCGGTGCGAAGGAGGGGCCCGCGGCGAGGGAGAAGCCCTGAGACAAAATGGGACACAGGGCGTGGGACAGGAGGGGAGTGAGCAGAGCGGAGGCCTCGGGAAAAGTGGGGGGAGGGGGGGAGAGAATGGGGCAGGAGGCCAGGGGAAGGCTGGGGGAGGCGGAGCAGAGACCGGGAGACACGGGGAAGAGGAGAAGGTGGAAAATGGAGCAGGAGACTGCGGAGAGGCCGGGGGTGGCCCGAGTGCAGTCTGGCGGGGGGGATGGGGCAGGAGGCCGGGAAGAGGAGCGGAAGCCGGCGGACTCCCCTAAGTGCCCGCGCGCCCGATCTCACCTCTGGAAGACGTTCCACAGGAAGCTCTGGTCCGGCAGCGCCGCGCCCACCGGTGGGCCGGGGCTTGGGCCGGTCCCGGGGCCCGGGCGGTAGGGGTAAGCGGCCATGGGCCCAGGGGTGCGGCTAGAATGGGGAGTCAGAGGCGACACGGAACGCCTCGGGGTAGCTCCACTTCCGCCTCTGCTGGGGGCGTGGCCTACAGTTACGTCACTTCTGGGGGAAACAGGAAGTGCGAGTCTCCGGGAAGGTCACGGGGCCTGACACTGCCAATCCCTTCGCGGCCCCGTTGCCAGGCAACGGCAGAATCAAGCCGCTCTGGGGGCCAGCGGCCTTTGGGTACCGCTTGCGTCAGCCTTGCAGAGCGCACATGAGGGGAGGAAGGGGCTCCGCTCGGGCACGTTTAATTCCTGCACCCAAAAAAGGCGTGAAAGCGTAGGATATCGAGGGGAGAACGTGTGTGGGATACCCTTGCGCTTCTCAGGGTTTTCCAGTCCCTGTCCCCGCCCGCTTCCTCAGGTCGGGTCACCGCGCGCTCTTCCGGGCCTCACCAGCGGCTCTCCAGAGCCTGCGTACCCGGGAACCCTCACGCTCCCGGCCGGGCTCCTTCCCTTCTCCCGGTAATTGACACGGACCTCAACTGGACGGTGGTACGACTCGGAGCGTTTTTAGCTAGGTCCCCGCTTAAGGGCACTCGCGTCCCCGTTCTGTGCGCCAGCCTCGCCCCTCCCACCCAGGTCCGGAATCTGAATTCGTTCCAGTGCTTCCGTAGACTTCCAGCTTCGCAGGTTTTTAAATTCTTGACTCAGTGATGGCTGACTTGTTTCATCCTCAGAGCTGGGAAGCATTTCTTACCAGAGCGCGGAGGGACCAGGAGCCAAGGACGTGGCGCTTTATCGGAGGCACCTGAGACTTTGCTCCCTGTGGACAGGAATCCATTATTCAGCACCCTGGGCACAGCTGCAGCTCATTCTCCTAACTGTTACCCTCTGTCCCACTTAACACAAGGCTACACGCTGGAGAGTTCCTTCAAATCCTACAAAGAAATTAAGATATTGTGTGCCTTTGGCAGTCACCTAAGGCAGCGGTTCTCAACCTGTGGGTCGCGACCCCTTTGGCGGTCGAACGACCCTTTCACAGGGGTCACCTAAGACCATCCTGCATATCAGATATTTACGATTCATAACAGTAGCAACATTACAGTTATGAAGTAGCAACGAAAATAACTTTATGGTTGGGTCACAACATGAGGAACTGTATTTAAAGGGCCAGAAGGTTGAGAACCACTGAAGGTATTAATCCTCAAAACTCTTCAACAGTGTGGATTTTTTCTGATTCAGTGAATTAAGTGGTTTCTAGTTTTCTCACATTCACATCACTTGTCGAATAGGCCTACCTTTGACTTTCCAGTCCAATTTGTAAGTGCTCCGGTACAGTATACATGCGGAAACTTCAGCAAGAAACGTCTGGGCGGCTGCAGAGGGCTCCTGCCTCCCTCTCTCCAGCGTCACTGGCTCCACCAACCCTTGGCCAAGTCTCCAGCCTGGATTGGCACAGCCAACACCATCTGTGGGGCTTAGAAGGACCCCATTCTACTTTCTGTTTAGTTCTACGGGTGGGAAACGATTCGTTCGTGGTAAGAACCACTTACTGTAAGCTTACAATGAGCTAGAATCAGTGGTTCTCAACCTTCTGGCCCTTTAAATACAGTTCCTCATGTTGTAACCCAACCATAAAATTATTTTCGTTGCTACTTCATAACTGTAATGTTGCTGTTATGGATCGTAATGTAAATATCTGATATGCAGGATGGTCTTAGGCGACCCCTGTGGAAGGGTCGTTTGACAGCCAAAGGGGTCGCAACCCACAGGTTGAGAACCGCTGAGCTAGAATCTACCCTAGTGTTCGTTGCTTTATGTAATCCTCATACCAGCACCTTGTGGTACCAAGGTCCACATTTTACTGAGAAAACCATGGCTGGCCTAAGGTCAAACAGGCAACTGATTCTGCCTTCTCTTCCTGCATTACCTCAGTGGTGGCAAGACTGACCCTTAAAAGGGACAGTACTAGGAAATAAAGGTTTCTATAAAAATCACCCCTGCCCCATATATATTCACCAGACTAGCCTGGTACACTTGCAAACCAGGCAGCCTCAGTCCCTCCCATCACTGAAGCCCTGATCTCCAAGGAACCTCTGGCTCTGAGAGGCTAAGTCTGAGCACTACATGTGGGTTGCACACCTGTGCTGCACTGCTCGGCACAACCAAGCCTTAAGGTCCTCACCATGGACCTTTGCCATTGCTGAGAGGTGTTGCCTGGGGTCCTGTCACCACATCACAAAGATGTACAGCACAGCACCAACAATGACCACCTTCTCCCAATAGAAAGAGGCAGATCATCTGCCCCTGGTCCTCCTGACTCAGTCACTTAAAGTATTGATGCACTTGCCACTATCTCCTTGCCTATCTCAGGATTCAATTCCCTCCTAACCAGGTCTGGTCTAAGCTTTCCATTTAGATGGTGCTCCTGGATGGAGGAGGAAATAAACTGAAAGACAACACTGCTTTCTTCCCTACACTAACGTTGTCACACAATGTATCAAATCTCAGGCCAGGCTTTCCTTTTGGTCTAATTTCTCTGAGTTAATTGGGAAATGCCTCTTTTATTATTCTTAGAATTTTTCTGAACATTGGCTTTATCTGGATGTTGGAATTCTTAACTTTCCACAGTCCACCCTCTTGTTCATTCTGTCTTTGGCATACAGTAAGTTCTCTATAAATATGTTAAACCAATGGATGACCAAATTTTGTATGTATCTTACCTTCACAGATTATCTATGTCTTTTCTTATCAGTTGCACTGTGACATTTGCACAATGAATAACTTTTCTTTTTCAGTCTTTTCCCCTTTTACAGCCTCGGGTGTAAAATTCTAGGAGACAGAGTCCACCACACCCAGCCTTCTCCTTTGTTTTGCTTTGTCAGAATTCAGGAGGAAAGGAATACCCTACCACTTTTTGTCAGGCTTCTTACTGAAGTAGTCAATTTATCAAATATATGCTATTTTCTTAGATACTGTCAAATGTATACATTAGCAGTGGCCGATAGAACTTTCTGCAATGATGGAATTGTTTTGTATATGCTGTCCAATATAGCAGCTACTGGGCACATATGGCTACTGAGCACTTGAAATGGATCAAGGTAGCTTGGGAACTTAATTTTAAATATTATTTAATTTTAATGAACTTAAATGTAAATAGGCATGTGGTTATGGCTATTGCTATGGAAAGGGCAAGTCTGAATATTTTACTATATGTCTTACCTTTTTGTTTCTTTTAATCCATATTATAAATTATCCACATCATCTCTTTGGACAATATTCTATTTTCATTATATCTTGATATATATTTAGTTCTCTGGTTTGTCATCCCCCCCTAGCACAGATGAGTTCATTTAGAAACTGTGAACACATTTTACAAACATTTCCAGTGTGAAATATTGTCCTATGGCTCCTTAATTAGTGGAGTCTCATAGAAACTTACATACCCACTTGCTGGTGATTTTCTTGGTCTCAGAATACTCATGAAAGTAGTTTGAAGGTTTCTGGTTTAGAAGTAGAAGGCAGACACAAGGAAATCACCCGTTATTTCTTTGAAATCTAATTGGCCCTCTGTTATCCTTTCCTGTTTCCATGGTTACCCGTGCTAGCTTTTAATTCATTGTCCTAACATTTAAATGTTGCTCCAAAGCCTGTACTAAAGCTTCCTCTTAGTTTACAAAATGCTCTGGCATATACTTTCTCATTACATCTGCTGGTTTGAATGAATCCTCCTGAGGTAGTCAGTTGTCTTTCTACCCATTTTCAATGACCTCCTTTAAAAAAAATATTGTTGAAAGTATTACATATGTCCCTCCCCCTTGCCCCAGTGACCCTCTCCAGCCCACCCCTGCCCTCTGCCCCACGCCTTCACCACCCTATAGTCTGTGTCCATGCGTTGATTGCATATATGCATACAAGGTCTTTGGTTGATTACCTCCCACCCACCAACTCTCCCCCGTCTTTGCTCCGAGATTCCACACTCTGTTCCATGCTTCCTTCCATGTCTCTGGATTCACTCCATCAGTTTATTTTGTTACTTAGATTCCACATACGAGTGACATCATTTGATACTTGTCTTTCTCTGACTGACTTATTTCACTTAGCATGATACTCTCCAGGTCCCTCCATGCTGTCTCAAAGGGTAAGAGATTCTTCTTTTTTACTGCTGCACAGTATTCCATAGTATCCACTCATCTGCTGATGGGCACTTGGGCTGTTTCCAGATTTTAGCGATTGTAAATTGTGCTGCTATTAACATAGGGGTGCATATATCCTTTCTAATTAGTGTTTCCAGTTTCTTACGATATATACCTGGAAGTGGGATCACTGGGTCAAATGGCAGTTCCATATTTAATTTTTTGAGGAAACTCTATACTGTTTTCCATAATGGCTGCACCAGTCTGCATTGCCACCAGCAGTGTACTAGGTTCCCTTCCCTCCACATCCTCCCCAGCACTTGTAATTTGTTGATGGTAGCCATTCTGACAGGTGTGAGGTGATACCTCGTTGTCATTTTAACTTGCATCTCTGATGATCAGTGACTTTGAGCATTTTTTCATACATCTCTTGGCCATTTGTGTCTATTTAGATCCTTTGCCCATTTTTTAATTGGATTGTTTGTCTTCCTTTAGTTAAGTTGTATGAGTTTCTTACATATTTTGGATATTAACCCTTTATCAGATGTATCATTGCCAAATATGTTCTCCCATATAGTAGGTTCCTTTTTCTTTTTTTTATAATATATTTTATTGATTTTTTACAGAGAGGAAGGGAGAGGGATAGAGAGTTAGAAACATCGATGAGAGAGAAACATTGATCAGCTGCCTCCTGCACACTCCCTACTGGGGATGTGCCCGCAACCAAGGTACATGCCCTTGACCGAAATCAAACCTGGGACCCTTCAATCTGCAGGCCGATGCTCTATCCACTGAGCCAAACTGGTTAGGGCTCCTTTTTCTTTTTGTAGATGGTTTCTTTTGCTGTGCAGAAGCTTTTTATTTTATTTTTTTTAAAAATACATTTTTATTGATATCAGAAAGGGAGAGGGGAGAAATAGAAGCATCAATGATGAGAATCATCGATTGGCTGTGTCCTGGGGATCGAGCCTGCAACCCAGGCATGTGCTCTTAACCGGAATCAAACCTGGGACTGTTCAGTCCTCAGGCCGATGCTCTATCCACAGAGCCAAACCAGCTAGGGCCCGAAGCTTTTTATTTTGATGTAGTCCCATTTGTTTATTTTCTCCTTAGTTTCCTTTCCCCTAGGAGATATATCCATAAACATATTGTTAGGAGAGATGTCTGAGATTTTGCTGCCTATGGTTTCTTCTAGGATTTCTATGGTTTCCCATCTTACATTTAAGTTTCTTTATCCATTTTGAGTTTATTTTTGTGTATGGTGTAAGTTGGTGGTCTAGTTTCATTTTCTTGCATGTATCTGTCCAATTTTCCCAACACCACTTATTGAAGAGACTGTCTTGACCCCATTGTATTGCTCTTGCCTCCTTTGTCAAATATTAATTGAACCGTAATGGCTTGGGTCAATTTCTGGTGTCTCTGTTCTGTTCCATTGATCTATATGCCTGTTCTTGTGCCAGTACCAGGATATTTTGATTATGGTGGCTTTGTAATATAACTTGCTATCTGGTATTTTAATTCCTCCAACTTTGTTTTTCTTTCTCAAGATTGCTGCAGCTATTTGGGGTCTTTTTTGGTTCCATATAAAATTTTGGAGTATGTGTTCTAGATTGGTGAACTATGCTGTTGGTATTTTAATAGGTATTGCATTGAATCTGTAGATTGCTTTGGGTAGCATGGACATTTTAATGATGTTAATTCTACCAATCCATGAACACGGTACATTCTTCCACTTGTTTATATCTTTCTCTATCTCTTTTTTCAATACCCTGTAGATTTCCTAGTACAAGTCTTTTACTTCCTTAGTTAAGTTTATTCCTTTTTTTAAAAATATATTTTATTGATTCTTTACAGAGAGGAAGGGAGAGGGATAGAGTGTTAGAAACATCGATGAGAGAGAAACATCGATCAGCTGCCTACTGCACACTCCCTACTGGGGATGTGCCCGCAACCTAGGTACATGCCCTTGACCGGAATCGAACCTGGAACCCCTGAGTCCGCAGGCCGACGCTCTATCCACTGAGCCAAACCGGTCAGGGCAAGTTTATTCCTAAGTATCTTAATCTTTTTGTTGCAATGGGATTGTTTAGTTTCTCTTTCCGAGAATTCACTGTTAGTATATAAAAAAGCCACCGATTTTCGGGTGTTGATTTTGTATCCTGCTACATTGCCAAATTCATTTATTAAACCTAGTAGTTTTTTGGTGGAGTCTTTAGGGTTTTGTATGTACAATATCATGCCACCTGCGAATGAGAGTTTTACTTCCTTTTTTCCAATTTGGATGCCTTTATTTCTTCTTCTTGTTTATCACTATGGCTAGAACTTCCAGTTCTATGTCAAACAGGAGTGGTGAAAGTGGGCATCCCTGCCTCTTCTGGCACACCAACTATACGAATATTGTTGTTCCATGTTGTTCCACAGCTCTCTTAAGCTGTCCTACTGTTTTTTTAATTGTTTTTTTTCTTTTTGGTTCTCTGATTGATTTTTTTCTTCCCTGTCCTCTAACTCACTGATCTGACCCTCAGTTTCCCCTAATATACTGTGTATTCCTCCCAATGTGTTCTTTGTTTATGCTATCTTGTTCATTATTTCCATTTTCAGATTTACTGTATCTTTTCTCATGCTATTGAGCATCTTTACCAAGATTATTCTGAACTCCATGTCAGATAAATTTCTTAACTCCATTTATTTCTTCTGGAGAATTCTCTTGTTCTTTCACTTGTGTTTTTTTTTTGGTCTCCTCATTTTGGCTCTTCGGATTTGTGACTGTGTATTAGGAAGATCTGCTATGCCTCTCAACCTCTAGTACACGACAGTGTCAAACGCTGTTTCTAATTAGATCAGGCAAAGACTCAAGAACTTCAGTGGCTGCCTCTGTCTGCAGATTGATTGGATTCTATTTTGAGTAGTCTTCAGGCAGTCAACCCCAGGTATGGTGAGTTTTGTCAACAAGGTGAAGCAATTGCTTCTGCCTGGAGGCTAATTGTTATTCTCAGTCTCTTAATGGGCCTCAGAAACTCCACACTGTGGGGCAAGGTGTTTTCCAATAGGGTGGGTCAACAGTCTTCCCCCCAAGCAAAACCGATTGGATAGCAAATATCTTCGTGAGAAAGATGACCTCCACAGCATGAGGGAATGACTCAGCACAGGAAACTGAGGTGTCTGCTTTCTGAGCTTCAACACCAGAGCCCCCACCCTGGCTTCTGCTCACATAGCTCCAGTCCACTCTACCCTCCCTCTGCCAGAGCACAAGGTGAGTGGCTGAACATGGAACTTTGTGTGTTGGCCCTTTCAAAGGGTGCCTGCATTTCCCAGCCTACTTTCTCTGGCAGACAGCAACCCTGCTGCTTATCACAGCCAGATGTTATTTGGGCACCTTTCTCAGTTCTGGTGCTCTCTGCTTGGGGGCCCAGCTTGGAGGATTAGACCCAAGAGTTCTCAGTGGCAGCCCCCCACAGCTGAGATCGCTCTTCCCTGGAACTTCAGGTATCTATGGGTTCCCAGCCAGCCTTTCCTGCCTCTGTCCTTCCTACCAGTCTCTATGTGGTCTCCACTTTCTGGCCTTGGTTATCAGGGTTCTCTCCAGCTAGTCTTCAGTTGATTATTCAGGATGTGTTTGGGTTTTTTTGTATTTTAGTTGTAATTCCAGTTTGGTCCTGGGAACATGTCTGTGTAGCATCCAGTTACTCCGCCACCATTTTTAATCTCCTCTCAATTACCTCCTTCATGTTTGTTGGACCACATCATTCTGTGAAGGTGGTTTTCAAAGTGTGGTCCTTGGACATGTTAGAAATGCAGGATCTACTGAAGTTCTGGGGGGCTAACGACCCCTCAATGTGATTCTGATGCACACTCAAGTTCCAGAACCACTGTATCAGGGATTGCAAAGTGGCGATGTTCAAATCCTATCATTCCTTTTATTTACAGGAAATCCTCTGTAAAGAACTTTCCCTAATCAACTAGGTTATTCTGGATTGCATGCAGTTTATAGAGAAAAGGCAGGATAATTGTTCATTTTCCTTTAATTGTCCATTTTCAGTGTTAGGAGTCAGTGCCCTAGTTACTTCCAAGAGTGACAATTATGTTTTTGTTTGGTTGGTTTTGGCTGTTTTTATTTTTAAACTATTATACATTGTTTTTAGTATGTTCAGTGTATGTTCAGTTTTATTTTTAAACTATTATACATTGTTTTTAGTATGTTCAATCAGATGTGATCATTATTGTTGGCTAGCTCCCAGGCACCTGACATGGTTCCGGCAGTCTTTGATGGTGTCCTGGCTCTCTGAATCAAAAAAACATTTTAGGCTCATGTTGCAACTGCCCTCCGCTCCCCATTCCAGGAACCAGCAATTCTTCAAGGAGCCCTGGTTTCTTTCAGTGGGATATGATAAGCAGGTCACAATCCAGGTGCTTGGGGTGTCCACTGTTACTAGGGCAGAGCTAGGAAATGTATATTTTTTAAAAGAACAAAGAAAAGGATGAGTTGACACTTATTTCTGTGCCAAATTTAGTATTACAGGGTTTTCACCTGTTTTTGAACATTTTCTTTCTTAAAAAAAAATTTAGTTTTAACATTAACATTAGTTATGAGCTTTAACCCACACTATGCAATTTCAAAAGATAAATACCAACATTACTACCAATAATGAGATTACTGATTGAAATTTAGGATTTCTTAGTGGCTCTATTGTAGTTAGATTAATTTACTAAAATTGTAGACTCAATGAACCTTGAAATAATGTTCTCCTCTGTGTGACTGTCCCAGCTGGATTTGCAGTTGGGTTGCAGACACTTGATGCTGTCCCTCAGCACTCAGCCCTTAGCTTCTTGCTGAAAGAACCTGCAACTCTGCTGAGGGCTCTCTCTGGTGGTAGAAGTGTGGCATGGAGCAGGGCCAGGAGTTCTGGCACCTTGGATGCAGCCCTCAACCCATGAAACACGCCAGTCTCCTTTCTCGTTAACTGTGCCAAGCCAGCACAGCCAGGTTTGGTGAACCTGAGAGGGGGCGGTGAGGGATTGAGAAAAGACAGACAAGAGAATAAAGCTGGGTCTGGGTGGGACGCTGTCCTCTCTGATGGAGAGCTAGCGACAGCACCACAGCCTGAAAGCCGTCTTTATTTTATAGCCAGATTCCAGGAGGCAAAGTAAGGGCGTGGTTACAACGTTCTCACGCATTTTGAATCTACTCAATTACTTGCACCTGATCAAGCTTTGTTTCCTTGCTGCACCTTTCGCAGCCTATATCACTCAGCCATGTGGGACCACAGGTTCGGACCATAAGGTCAAGCTTACAACTATAGCCTTTGGCTATAATTGTGCTGGGAGGTCTTTGCCCTCCAAGCTAGGACTTGCACGTGGCTTTGCCACGAGAGGACTGTGCCTTCTCATTAGTCCGAGGCTTGAACCTGTCCAAACACTGTGCCACAGCCCTAAGAAAGGGAATTTGACAAAAGGTGACTCAGCAATTCTACACCTAGGACTCCACCTCAAAGAAACTGTCAAAGAAAAACGACTTCACACACAAAGTTATTCATTGTGGCTTTGATTACTGGCAAGCCACTGATCTTTATTGAGATGGCACTCCTTATTCACTAGAGTACAGAATTTTATTTAAGCATGTCTGTGAGCTATTTATTATACATAATTACAAAAGCGGGTCAACTCCGGTCTCATCAGTAGGAACGAATGGCTGGGGGGACTGTGGCGCAGTCAGACTCATTTAAAGTTTTGTCGATTACAGGTCTGTATTTCAGAGAAACCTTAAACAGAAGAGTCGGTGGTAAGTTAAGGCACAAAACTGTACTAACAGCACTATCATATGCTCTTGAAAAATTAACCATAAAAGTAGATTGCAGACAAATATGCAGGCACTTAGATAAAATCCTCGATATGCTGTCATACTTAAAGTATCTTTACACTGTGTATTTACTTCCATTGTATTCTACTTGCAAGTGAATATTTACATATACACACATAAGGAAAAAATTGTACACATTCACAAAATGAAGGAAATATTTCAAAATTACAATATTTCTAATTGGTGAACTTGTAAATGTCAATTTTCTTTATTCTTCTTGTACTTTCTAACATGAGCATGTATTTCTTTTATAATCATCAAAACCCCAAACAGCCCTGGCCAGTGTGGCTCAGTTGCACAGAAAGGTCACTGGTTCGATTCCCCAATCAAAGCACATGCCCAAGTTGTGGGTTCTGTGCCCAGGCAAGGTGCGTGCAGGAGGCCAGCAATCAATGTTTCTCTCTCTCTCTCCTTCCCTCCCTCCCTCCCTCTCAAAAACCAATAAAACATATTTTTAAAAAATAGGGTTGTACTGGGAGAGGGAAGTCTGACTTCTTCCTATATAGTCAGAAAATAGCCTTCATGAAAAATTATGAAAATGACTGCCCAGATTAAACAGTCATAGTGGGCTCTATATATATGCATATATTTAATCCTCACCTGAGGACATGTTTATTGATTTTAGAGAGAGGAAGGGAGAGAGGAAGGGGGGGGGTGGGGAGAGAGAGAGAGAGAGAGAGAGAGAGAGAAACGAGAGAAAGGGAGAGGGAGAACACTGATCAGTTGCCTCCCACATGCACCTGACGGGGAATCAAACCTGAAACCTTTTGGAGTACAGAACAATGCTCCAAACAATTAAGCCACCTGGGTGTAGGCACTCTATATTAAATGATGACCACAAAACACAACTTAATTTCTGTAGACCCAGATAAAGGATCAAGACTATGCTTACAAGCTATTAAAAGCTTAGGTGTAGTCCTAGTTGGTTGGGCTCAGTGGATAGAGCTTCGGCTGTGGACTGAAGGGTCCCAGGTTCAATTACAGTCAAGGGCACATGCCTGGGTTGCGGCTCAATCTCCAGTAGGGGGGATGCAGGAGGCAGCCAATCAATGATTCTCTCTCATCATTGATGTTTTTATCTCTCTCTCTCCCTCTCTTCGAAATCAATAAAAACAGATTAAAAAAAAAAAAAGCTTAGGGGTAAACACTTTGTATCTTTTTTTTTAAAAATATATTTTATTGTTTTTTTACAGAGAGGAAGGGAGAGAGATAGAGAGTCAGAAACATCGATGAGAGAGAAACATCAATCAGCTGCCTCCTGCACATCTCCTACTGAGGATGTGCCCGCAACCCAGGCACATGCCCTTGACCGGAATTAAACCTGGGACCCTTCAGTCCGCAGGCCGACACTCTATCCACTGAGCCAAACCAGTTTCGGCCACTTTGTATCTTAATTTCTATCTTAACGGTGACAAAAATGCCCAATGGGTAAGACCAGAAGCTTCTATTGCAATCTCAGCTGGCTCACCCCATCTGCTTGCTCCCTGAATCCCCTGGGCTTCCCTGAAGCTGCTTCCAGGTGGTCCAGCCAATGGAGGGGAAGCGGTGAGGGGTGTTTTCCTTTCCCAGCCCCCACTCTCCATGGGCTCAGGTTTCACCATTTCAGACCCTGCCACCGAGTCATCGGGGCTTACTCCCTGACCATTGGCAATGTGTGGAAGACCAGTCCTGCTGAATGATGCGGAGTTCTGTTTTCAGTGGTGTCTCAAATCTATCAGCAGTCCATTTAAACCCACGGTGCTTCTCCCAGTTCATTAAATGCATGTGTCACTGCACATATGAGCAAACCACATTCTCCACCTACCTTCCCAGTCCCAACATCAACATAGGAAAGGGTGTGCTTCCTCCAGTGCTGCTCAAATGGCTTCTTCTGCTGCCCCTGGATGGGCTTGGAATAATCATATTCATCAACCCGGTCCTGAGGCCAAGAAAGGAAATATATTTCAGAAAGCATTGACAATTACATTCCAAATTCCTTACTACTCTAACAGAGCAATAACCACAAAACATGGCAAACTCATTAAACTGATACATGAGAGATGGATCTAATATGAACCCCACATCCCACTCAACAAGGAGGTCCCACTGTCCCAAGCAGACCTTGTTCAGACAGCTAGGACCTTCCTAGTCATGTTCTATCCCAGGTCTGCCCCTCTACAATGAAAACCACTTGTGTACATCTCATCTAAAAGAACATGTAACACAGTGCACCTAAGTATCAGACACGGGAATGGAGAAACGAGATGTGCCCGCCATTTATCAGCCATCAGCCTCAGTTACTGGTAAGCCCCTCATTTGGTACCAGCTCAACCCAGAACCCCACTTTACTTATTCCATTTCCACCACAGCCCAAGTCCTGACGAAGTCAAGATCCCTGCGGTCAGGCCACACAGCTGGGCAGTGGGCTTCTGCAGCAGGGAGGGTCCAGAGTTCAGTTTATGTGCTTTTATGCACTTAAACATTTATCAAAAACTTTATCTTTTTGCTCTGTACTCTGGGAGATTTCACCTTCTTTCAGCCTTTTTAATTTAAATGTTTCAATCTTAGCAAATTATATTAAAATTTTCAAAATCTCCTAAAGAGAAGCTATTAAGCACATAGTAATGGATAGGCCATATAAGAGCTTCTTTATATAAAACCCCAAAGATCCAAACACTTGTTATTTCTTCGGGGTGGGGAAGTGTGGGGGTGGGCAGAGGCAAGACCTTTTACTTAGGGGCAAGCGAGCCATAGCACAATGTCTTACTTCTAAACACATAAGGACAAGACTTGCTCTCCTGGGGTGAGTGGGTTCTACGTGCTGACTAAATGAAATGAAGACTTCATTGCAACAAGAACTGCCAATCCACAGCCTGGAGAAGCTTCCAGTTCTCCCGTACACATGATGAATGTGCTTACCAATCTCTTACTTCACATCATGTAAACAGCAAATTTAATCCAGCCCCAATCAGTACAGAATCAGTCAGATTCTCAATAAATCAAGATCCTCTTGCTGGGCCGGTGTGGCTCAGTGGTTGAATGTCAACCCATGAACCAGGAGGTCACAATTTGATTCCTGGTCAGGGCACATGCATGGGTTGTGGGCTCAATCCCTAGTGGGGTGTGTGCAGGAGGCAGCCGATCAATGATTCTCTGATATCACTGATGTTTCTGTCTCTTTCTCCCTCTCCCTTCCTCTCTAAAATCAATAAAGATATATTTTTTAAAAAAAGAGATCCTCTTTACTTTGGGTAGACTGGTAGGCTATCAGCAGCCCAAACACTGTCCTAGACAAGAGTCTGTGTGCCTGTCTGGGGAAACTGGCCCACGGCTTGCTGATATTGTTCATCCTTAAATGGCACTTGCCCCAAGCTCCTCCGCCCACAATTTTTTGCTCTCATAAGCTGAGTGCTCTTTCTGGCAGAATCTGACAAGTGTGCTCTGCAGAACCAGCTTCTTTAAAAATGCTGTGGCCCCAAGCCAAGGACCCATAATCACAGGCCCAAAATGATGATTTATTCATCTTTTTAAATCACTAAGGTAGCATTTTCTGGTCACAGTACTCGAGCTGCAGCCTACCCTTCGCCCTAATGAGGAAAACTGCACTCTGCTTAGAGATGCCACAGTTAGTAGCAAGAGATACTGACTCAAAGCCAGAAAAAAGTCCTGTGGTACAAATACCTTGAGAACACAGCTATGGAAGTTACCAGGAGGAAAGAAAAGCATGTTTCTCAGTTTACTTCTCTGACTTTACTCAAAATGGAGTAAACGTGGAGAAATTGCAGGGTCAGTCAGGGATGCCCATGGGGAGGACATGTGGTGCACATGAGTGTGTCACGAAGGCGCACCTTGTAATCTTCCCGAGCATGAGCACCACGTGACTCCTTCCGGGCCTCTGCTCCATAAATGGTCTGAAGTGCACAGAGCATCAGGTTCTGCAGCTCCAAGGTCTCCAGCAGGTCTGTGTTCCAGACCATTCCTGGGGACACAAAAGCCACCCATGAGAGACCGCCAGGATGAGGCTAAATCACCACTGAATGGGAATCCTGCACCCCAACTATGTGCAGGGGCCTGGGAACTGCTCACCTCTGTCAAACGTCTTCAGATGTTTTAGCTCCCCGTAGAGCTGGCTGATTTTCTCACAGCCCTCCTGTAACACACTGCCCACACGGAACACTGCGGCATGATTCTGCATCGACTGGAACACAAAATATCATCAGGATATCAAACAAAGAAGCCATATCAAAACTGCTAAACCTTCAGATTTTCCTCTTGTGCATTTCATTTTCTGTAAAATATTTATGTAAATTAAGTAGAAAAACTAGGAAATTCAGACTGGTTATTACTCTGAACTTTAAAATGAAACTTTGTGAGATACCCTCTCAGCAACTTTCAAATGTGCGATAGTGTTATTAGCTAGTTACCATGCTGCACATCACATCCCCAGGACTCACTCACGATTCCGCATGAGAGAAATGGTAATTGTCTTTCTCTGACTTACTTCACTTAGCATAATTTCCCTCCAGGTTCATCCATCTTGTTGCACATGGCAAAAGTTCCTACTTTTTTATGGCTGAATAATATTCCACTGTACATATGTGCCACATCTTTAAACATTTATCTGTCAATGTTGCCATGATTTGGCAATTGTAAATGGTGTTGCAGTGAACACACGAGAGCATGTATCTTTTTGAGTTAGTGTTTTTCTTTGGATAAATACCTAGAAGTGAAATTGCTGAATCAATAGTTCCATTTTAACTTTTTGAGGCACCTCCATACTCTTTCATAGTGGCTGCACCAATTATTTACATTCCTACCAACAGGGCACGAGGATTCCCTTTTTCCACATTCTCGCCAACACCTACTTCTTTTTGGTAACAGCCCTTCTGACAGGTGAGGCACTATCCTATTGTGGTTTTGATTTGCATCTTTTCATGTACCTGTTGGCCATTTGTATGTCTTCTTTGGAAAAATGTCTATTAAGATTCTCTGCCCAATTTTAAATTAGATTTTTTTTTTTGCTATTAAGTTGTATGAGTTCGTTATATATTTCATATATTAGTCCATTAGATATATGATTTGCAAGTGTTTTCTTACATTCCATAGGTTGTCTTTTCAAAATTTTGTTGGTGTTTCCCTTTCCTGTGCAGAAGCTTTTTCGTTTGATGTAGTCCTACTTGTTATTTATACTTTAGCTGCCAGGCCCCAAAAAACTTCAACCAGATCAATGTCAAGGAGCTCACTCCTGTTTTCTTCTAGGAGCTTTACGGTAAAGTCTTACATTCAAGTCTTTAATTAATTTTGAGTTAATTTTTGTGAACCATGTAAGATAGTGGTTTAGTTTCATTCTTTTGCTTGTGGCTGTCCAATTTTCCCAATATCATTTATTGAAGAGACTGTCCTTTCCCCATTGTAAAATCTTGGCTCCTTTGCAATAAATTTATTGGCCACACATGCATGGGTTTGTGGTCTCTCTATTCTGTTCCAGTGATCTATACGTCTGTTTTTATGCCAATACCATACATACTGCTTTGATTACTGTAGCTTTGTAATATAGTTTGAAATCAGAGAGTGCTATGCATCCAGCTTTGTTCTTTCTTCTCATGACTGTGGCTATTTGGGATCTTTTGTGGTTCCATACAAATTGTAAGATTAGTTTTAAATGAAAAATGCCATTGGAATTTTGATAGGGATTGCACTGAATCTGAAGATTGCTTTGAGCAGTATGGACAACTTAACATTAATTCTTACAATTCATAAGCACAGAATCTCTTTCCATTTATTTGTCTTCTTCAGTTTTAAAAAAAATATATTTTTCTATTGATTTTAGAGAGGAAGAGAGAGGGAGAAACATAAATGATGAGAGAATCTTTGATCAGGTACCCCTGCACGCCCCCTACTGGGGATCGAGCCCACAACACTGGCATGTGTCTTGAATGGAATCAAACTGTGACCTCCTGGTTCATGGTTTGATGTTCAACCACTGAGGCACACCAGCCAGGCCTTCTTCATTTTCTTTCATCAGTGTGTTATAGTTTTCAGTATACAGATTTTTCATTTCCTTGGTTACATTTATTCCTATGTATTTTGTTCTTTTTGCTGCAAATGTAAATTGGATTATTTTTAAATTTCTCTGATAGCTCATTATTAGTATATAGAACGCAATAGATTTTTGTATTTGATTTTGTATCCTGCAACTTGAGTGAATTTATTTATTGGTTCTAGTAGGTTTTTTTTGGTGGACACTTTAGGGTTTTCTATATACAGTATCATGTCATCTGCAAATAGTGAGTTTTACTTCTTCTCTAATTTAGACATATTTTAGTTCTTTTTCTTGACTTACTGCTCTGGCTAGAACTTCTAATACTATATTGAATAAAACTGGTGAGAGTAGGTGTCCTTGTCTTGTTCATGATCTTAGAGGAAAAGTTTTCAGCCTTTCACTGTTAAGTATAATGTAAGCTATGGGCTTGTCACTTATGGCCTTTACTATGTTGAGATATGTTCTTTCTATACCCACTTTGTTGAGAGTTTTGATCATAGATGGCTGTTAAAGTTTTGATTAAAGCTTTTAATACATAGTGGCAGAAAGGACATAAGCTCTCTATCCTTGAGTATCAGAGGAGACAGCAGCTCCATGAGGGCTATAGAACACCTCACCCCACTCACAAGGCTTGGTGTTAAATGTTACAAGAGCCAGTAGGCACCCCTTTGGTGAAACAAACGAAGAATTGCTGAGATAATGAGGTGGTTAGCAGTGAGTGCTGAGGTGGTAGATCACAGAGAGGCCTGGGAACCCTCACTGCTTGCTCTGTTGGTTATTCTGTAGAAGCTCCTCATATATTAAATACCTTTAGAGTGTTACCGTTTATGCTCATAAGAAATGTGATATGAAATAAACTTGAAAATTATTTTAGGCATGATGAGAACTAGAATCTCATCATTTTGTTTCCTATCATTTTCTATCATTCTGTTTCCTATCATTTACAGAATGACCTTTCATCACTCTTGAAAAACCCCTTTATCATATGCTAAATCCCCGCATGTACTGAGAGGCCTATTTCTGGACTTGATTTTGTTCTACTGACTAGCTGTCTCTTCCTCTACCACTGTCAAAGTAATGTAGCTTTATAATTTAATTCCATTTAATAGGCATCTCACCTACTTCCTTAGAATGATGCATCAATGTAAGATTATAATGTACACCATCAATGTCACGGTTCTTCAGGAAGAGCAAATGGAAAAAAACTGTCTTAGAATCTAGTAAATATTAGTTAATACGTTCTTTATGTTCTCAGTAGTCCTATTTTTTCACACCCCTTTTACATAGAGTAAAAAGGTTAGGTTTAGCCCTATCTGGTTTGGCTGAGTAGATAGAGCATCGGCCTGCGGACTGAAGGGTCCCAGGTTTGATTCTCAGTCAGGGCACATGCCTGGGCTGCGACCGATCCCCAGTAGGGTGTGTGCAGGAGGCAGCCAATCAATGATTCTCTCATCCTTGATGTTTCTATCTCTCTTCTTCTCTCTTCCTCTCTGAAAT
Source organism: Myotis lucifugus (assembly GCF_000147115.1). Lineage (NCBI taxonomy): Eukaryota > Metazoa > Chordata > Mammalia > Chiroptera > Vespertilionidae > Myotis > Myotis lucifugus. The sequence goes on along the minus strand of NW_005871048.1, from coordinate 48,933,471 downwards.
CAATAAAAATATATATTTAAAAAATTAAAAATAAAGGTTAAGTTTATTCAAGGTATTTTAAACTCTTTTGGCTGTACTGTGAATAAGATACTAACTTTTGAATGGATTATTGTTGGCATCTTGGAAAGCTACTGATTTTTGTAAACAAATCTTCTATCCAGACACATTATTTCATTCTTGCATTGTTTTTATTAGTTTTTCAGTTTATTCTCTTGGAATTCTTAGGTAATCATATCTCTTCAATACTTAGCTAATTTCCTTTTTGTTTCTTATTGTATAAGTTGGAATCAGCAAAAAAATTACTCCCTGCCCCTGCCCCCGACCCCCCACTCAAATGTAAATTCCACCAGGGCAGGAATTTTTGTGTTTTGTTCAATTCCGACTCTGGCATCTAGAACACTGCCTGGCTCACAGTAGATACCAGTACATGCCTTCTTTGGTGGGAAGAGTGCTTCCTATTTCAAAGTCTCTCATGGATTTGCCATTGCCATTACCTATATAACACAATGGCACATCTGTCCTAGCTGGGCCCCTATCCCTGATATCAGCACCCTACAGAAGTCCTGCAGAGGATCACTTGACTGGTTTTCCATAAACATACTTCTGTTCCCTCACTCACGCTATTTTCCTTACCAGTCCGTGAAACCTTCTTGAAGCCCAGTTTCACCTGAAGACGGAAGCTGCATGGTTATATGCAACTTTTTTTTCTTTTGGTGGTATCTGTGTGTATATGCCACTGGACCCTTTCCAGAATATGACTAAAGTAAGGGCTTCTTTTCAGAAAGTATCTCTATACAGAAATTCTTGCAAATAATTTCAAGTGGACAGAGAGTTCATTCATAGACCAAGAATCCCTGTACTAGAAGAATTGGATCAACAAAAATGTTATTTTTTACTGATCTAAATCTGTGTTATCCAATACAGTAACTACTAACCACATGTACCTACTTACATTAAATTAAAATTAGATCCATTTAAAATTTAGTTCCTTAGACTGGCTATATTTCATATGCTCTATAGTCACATGTGGTTAAAGATATGGAATGTTTCCACCCTCACAGAATGTTCCACCAGACATGCTGATCTAGAAGGTAAATACTCTAACAGTAATCAATGCACAGACTACAGTTTCCATCTTCGATCTGTGCACACCTCTTCCTGATTTTATTTACAGCCATCAGTGGTCCAGTATAAAGACAGTTCCCAGAACTGCTGAAAGCTAGGTGTGATGATGAGATTAATTTATTAGCAATGAGATATGCTGGGCTTTCAGGAAGCCTGCTAAAAGGAAGTGTCCAGCTGTGAACTGAGTTGGACCTTCCACTGGCCCTCCTCCTTCAGGCTGTGACGTATACAGGATGGCCAGAGATGATGTGAGGAAGGAAGCCCACACGCAAGCATCCTGGAGCATACAAGAGAAGGCTGAGTTCCCTGATGCTGCAGTCGCTATTACTGCCCTTGGCATTCTATGTAGAAAGACATACACTTCTATCTTATTTGATCTCTTTTGTACTTCTACTTGATACAGCAAAAAGTATGTCCTTCTGCTACTTACCCCAAACCCCAGTGCAGGGCTGTCAATGCGGCTGGTCTGCTTACTGCAGTGTGTGTGCAGATTCTTACCTTCTGCATGTTGAGTCGTAGCTCCGATGTTCTTATGCTTCCATCAGCAAATCTCAACTTGTCAAGATTCATGACAGATTCTTCCCCAGCATTTGCTTTAATAGGGGGAACTTTATCTCCTAAAGAATAAAAAGGCTAGAATTTAACTTCTGAAAAACAGACAAATTTAATGACACCAAATGTGTATTTTAACCTTTTAGGGAGTTTGGAAAATGCACCTGAAACTCTACCTGACCACCCTATACCTGAGGTTCTGTTGACTTGGGGTCAAAAAGTAAACATAAAGATAAAATGCCTGGCAAAGAGTAGGTGTCCAATAAGTAATTTTTGAATGCACAAAAGATAAACCATCATTTAAAACTTTGCACCATTATTCTGTTTTGGGGAAAAATGGCATCCTTCAGAATGGTGGTTCTCTGCAAATCTGCCAACCTCCTTCCAACAGGCCTGGCCAGCTGTGTTTATATTTCCTGCTAATCCTGACCCTTGTACCCACGTACCTAACCGATACCGCAAGGTCTGCTGTTCTCGAATTTCTGAGAAGATAATGTTTTGAGGAATTTTAGGGCTTTTTTGGGATGACGCTTTTAAATGTATTTTCTTCAGCATGTAATACACACAGGAGACAAAGGTCTGCAAATAAAGCAGGGCACTGGCCTCTCTGATCTTCCTGAGCTCTTCTAGGCAGGCTGCTATTCTGGTTTGCTTTTGTTTATGTTTTAAAAAATTGTCATTTAGTAAAATTGACTTTTTTTTCTTTAGGTGCATAGTTCTACACATTTTAATAAGCATACAGATTCCTGTAACCACCATAATCAGGATACAGAATAGGGTTTGAAAACTTTAATTTTTAAAATATTTTGAGAGGAGCTCCAGTGGCGCAATCGGTTAGCGCGCGGTACTTATAAAATATTTTGAGGGAAGTAGTGGTGCAAACATTCTCTCCTTTCCTTTTTGCACTTTAAAAAGTAAAGTATAATTAAAGTACAATACCAGTTTTTGTGTAGATTTTTTAAGTTTGGGCAAAGAGTTACATAGCCTGACCCACAACCACAAGCAGGATATAGTCCCTGGCAACCACTTTTGAGAATGTCATATATATAGAATCATACAAATGTAGTCTTTTGAGTCTAGATCAGTGATGGCGAACCTTTTGAGCTTGGCGTGTCAGCATTTTGAAAAACCCTAACTTAACTCTGGTGCCATGTCACATATAGAAATTTTTTGATATTGCAACCATAGTAAAACAAAGACTTATATTTTTGATATTTATTTTATGTATTTAAATGCCATTTAACAAAGAAAAATCAACCAAAAAAATGAGTTCACGTGTCACCTCTGACACACATGTCATAGGTTCGCCATCTCTGGTCTAGATCATAGAGCCTAATACATTTGAGATTCATCAATATTGTTGAATGTATGGGTAGCTTGTTCCTTTCTATTGCCGAGTTTAAAAACATTTTTAAAAGTGTGCATTGATCCTCCAGATATAAAATTATAAGGTATTCTTATAAAACTTCCTTTTTGTTTTTCATTTTTAAAGAGTGAGCCTCAAATTTTCTGCTATGCTTTTGAAGATTTGGTATCAGGTTCTCTGCTAGGAAAATGAGCACTAGATCTGGGTCAGACCAGGTGGGTTAATTCCTGCCTTTGACACAATGACTGGAGGCAAGGCCCTGCTTCTATATTTCAGCCTGGAGTTGTGTTGGTCAGAGTATGGAAGTGTCTCTGTGAAGACAGACCCTTGGGAAGGTCCTGTTCTCAGTGGTACATAGTATTTTTTCCTCTGCAAATATTTAAAATTACCACACGGAAGAAATCATTGCTTAAAACCCATTTCATCACTAAAGTGGAGCCACGACCCCATCCTTTGTTTTGTTTGCATTCAGTCAGCCCTTTCTCCTTTAGCAGACTATACTTTTAGAATGGCCTAAATTACTTTTCTATAAGTACCAAAAAATTACATATTCATTTATGTCTATGATTTAAAATATTTCATTGCGCCCTAACTGGTTTGGCTCAGTGGATAGAGCGTCAACCTGCGGACTCAAGGGTCCCAGGTTCGATTCCAGTCAAGGGCATGTACCTTGGTTGCAGGCACATCCCCAGTAGGGGGTGTGCAGGAGGCAGCTGATCGATGTTTCTCTCTCATTGATGTTTCTAACTCTCTATCCCTCTCCCTTTCTCTCTGTAAAAAATCAATAAAATATATTAAAAAACATAAAAATAAAAAATATTTCATTGCAAGCAAATAATTTATAGCAGGCAAGTAATATGTGATAAACTTCCCCTCAAATTAACAATTTCCTAATAGAGATTTTTCTAAGCAGAACATAGTAACTGCAAAAAATTTTTTTGCCTGAACATGTTACTCTCATGACTGTTAAGCCCCCCACCCAGCCTATGTCCAGTCTTAAGTCTGCCACCATGTAAACTTCTGAATTTGTTTCACTTCCAGGGAGAAAACTAGACCACCGCTATATGACCACTAAGCAAATCTTCAATTACAGATCTTGACTTTGTAACCTTTTGCCCCTGAAACAAACTGGGTAGCTACTTGAAGAAAACATACCGGGTCTGCAGGACTCTGCGATACTCAAGGCACATGCCCGGCCAAAGACGACCAAGTCCAAGAGTGAGTTTGCCCCAAGACGATTGGCACCATGCACCGAGGCACAGGCGGCCTCCCCACAAGCGTACAGGCCAGGCACAACCTGGTCCTGGCCGTTCACTTGCCTCAGAACCTTCGGAAAAGAGGAACAGATGTAAGAGCACAGTCTGCATAGGCCCTTCCCTGCAAGGAGCAGCTGTGCTATAGGTCAGAGCAAGGACAGGATCTCTGTCTGCAGGGAACCTCCTGTGCTGACCCCGTCTCCTCCCTCTGCCTCCGGATACTAGGTTACCCTGTGCTGAGGTCAAAGGACCCCAAATAGCAGCACCTGTAATTTCAATCCCACACTAATTCCCATCAGAAACCTCACCCACCACCTGATTTAACCTCCTGTATTCCCATTCTCTGATTTTGGATTCAGATAAAGGGAGCATGGCAGGGTTTGGGAACATTAAACTATGAGGTAGAAGACTTGAGTTGTAATTCAGTCTTCCAACTTATAACTCATCTATGAAGTGAGAATATAATTCCTACCCACCTCACACGAGGAGGGACTAAAAGCAACTGATTGAAAAGCTCTTTGTGAACTGCAAACCACTCAAACATATACATTATAAAGAACACACAATTCACAAGGTCACTGTAAAAATAACGAGATCATATAGGAAAAAACTGCAAATGATGTGTACGACTATTTACTAAGAAGGGATTAATAAATCAAGAATTGTTATTAAGGAGTGAACGCAGTATTGCTGTCCAGTAACAACAATCTAAAGGAAGTGCAGCCTATGAAACAACAGGTACTTTTTTGAGAAAGACATCTGCCTTTTCCTCTAAGATCTACAGGAACAACTGTGAGGTGGGCCCACTGTCTCATCCTCTTTCCAGCTGTATAGTCACCTGTCCCTTGAAGTTGGTGGGAATGCCACCCATGTTATAGTGCACGGTGGGAAGGACAGGGATCGGCTCCTTGGTGACGTCCACACCCGCAAAGATCATGGCCGTCTCTGAAATGCCAGGCAGGCGCATGGCGAGCTGCTCCGGGGGCAGGTGGTGCAACTGCAGGTAGACGTGATCTTTCTCAGGGCCACAGCCTCTGGTAAAAAAGAACAGTATAACATAAGGCAAAGAACAATGATTACAGAAAACATGAGATCACAAAATAATCGAAGCATATGAGGCTCTTCATTCTTTGATACTGAAAAAACCCATTCATTTCTCCTTTTCTAAGCACCTACTATGGGCCAGGGTGGACTCCATACATTTGACACAGCCATGAACAACACACAGACACACATTCTGGCCTCACAGGGCTCACAGTTTGCTACGCTTTCCTTGGTAAGTGCATCAGAAAGCCCTTTTATGCCAAATACTCCCAAGTAACATTTGACTTCTCATTTTTTAATGGAAAAATGTAAAACCTCCAAAGGTCATACCAGCAGATATCTGATGTGTCACCACAGTACAGCAAAGTATCAGAATAGCCCACACACCTGAAGGTCCCCAAACAAGGGTTAAAACACAATACAACACCAAAGGCTCCCACACTATTTTCAGGTTGGGGGTGTCATGTCTCACTTCTCCAACACTGTCTCTATCACATACGCATACTTTCACACACAAATTATGTTCCAAAGATTTTAAAAAAATCATCTTTGGGTGAGAATTTAGAAAAACAAAAACAAAAAAACTGGCTAACTTCTCAAAATGTAACCCTCTAGAGCAGCAGTTCTCAACCTGTGGGTCGCGACCCCTTTGGGGGTCAAACGACCCTTTCACAGGGGTCGCCTAAGACCATCGGAAAACACATATATAATTACATATTGTTTTTGTGATTAATCACTATGCTTTAATTATGTTCAATTTGTAACAATGGAAATACATCCTGCATATCAGATATTTACATTATGATTCATAACAGTAGCAAAATCACAGTTATGAAGTAGCAACGAAAATAATTTTATGGTTGGGGGGTCAACACAACATGAGGAACTGTATTAAAGGGTCGCGGCATTAGGAAGGTTGAGAACCACTGCTCTAGAGAGATATAAGCTAACAGACAACAGTCAGAAGTAGCAGAGGCAAAAGCCTGCCTGCCTAGGCAGAGGTGGGGGTGGGTGCTGCAATTCACACAGAAGCCATACCAGCCCATGTTAAAATGTAGACATGAACAACAGCCCCCGGAGAGAGGAGGCTCTGCGTGCCTGCACATGCACTCAGGCACATTGGGAGATAACCACACAGACCTTCCTTCTCGGATTTCCAGAGTCATGGACCGGGACACGACGTCTCTGGAGGCCAGGTCCTTGGCCACTGGGGCATATCGCTCCATGAACCTCTCGCCTTGACTGTTAATGAGAATGCCTCCCTCTCCACGGCACCCTTCTGTGATGAGACAACCAGCACCATAGATGCCTGCAAAGAACCCAATTAATTGAATATTTATAACCTGTCGATGCTAGACCTATGCAAGTATTTTCTAAAAGATATCTGGGGGGAGAGGGAAGCAAAGGGTATGTAAAGGACATTAAAGTCAGAGTAAGACAGAAGAAAAGTTAAGGAATAGTAAGTACAAAGTTTCTCAATAACAAAAGCACTGAGTGAGGAAGAAAGACAGCTGCAGTGCACAATGATACAGCCCTGCTGAGTAATTTTAACTACATTTTAACCTTTCAGCATAGCTAAGTGTATGTTAAATATCTCAGCTTTTAATTTTTGAACATCCTTTTGCACACTGAAATTGTGGTGACTAGTTGAGGTAAAAAAAAAAATAGCTTGGAACATTTGTATCTAAAGTAACCAAATACCAATAGTAATTATTATATAGTTAATACTTATACTGTACTTGCTACGTACAATTCTAAGTTTCCCAATGACTCCAGGTAATATTATCCCCATTTTTACAAAAGTACAATTAAAGCTCAGTAAGTTGCCCAACATCCAACTGGGAAGGACAGAGGCCAAGTCATGCCTGGCAACACACAAGGTGCACACCCTTCACCTCAACTCAGTCCCTCAATGTAATGAAAATGAGGAATGCCACACCATGCTTCAGTTTTAACAAAGGAGACAGATACATAATGTAATTTTACAGCTAACACTTTCACTCCTACATCGAGAGTCATCTTGCTTTTAAAAGAATGTAAATTCCTGCGTGTTCCTAGTTTCAATGGCATTTTTTCCAGTAGTTTATTTCTCACACATTGAAAAGGAAGCATGAGAAATAGAGCTTACTCTGATTTAGTTAAAATTAATAATTATAAAACCACCTAATACATTTTTTTTATTTTTAATCCCTTTCAGGGATCAGAAAGAACATACTGACAGAGCAAAGAGAAAACACAGGTGTAGCTCTTAGCATGGTGGCCACTGCCACCATATGTGAAGTCTCCTCTGTTGACAGGTCAGAAAAGCAACTCAGAAAGAAAAGGTCAGGATGAGTTCATCTCCCAAGAGAGATTCTCAGATTCCTTTATGGATAACATTTCCCCAACTCTCTCAAACCTGCAACCCCAGCCGAGACCACCCCTTCTGAATCCCACACCTGTACTGTCTGATGACCCAAGATGAGTTCATCTCCACCATGACTGGCATCCTCACTCGTTAGCACCTCATGGATCCCTACATGTCAGAGCTGCATCCTGATGGCACTCAGTTACTACGGCAGCCTGATGTTCTCCCTACAAACTGAAATCTGCCCATGACACGTTTCTAGTCACATGTTCTTCCCCTCACTTTCAGTAAATACTGACTGAGTTCCTACCAGGTGCCAGGCACTGAGAACACAGCAGTAAATGAAACAGATCTGCCCCTACCTCCCGGAGCTGACAACCCAGTGGTGAGGGACACTGAACAATTGCTGCTTTACGAGTGGGATAAGTACACCTGGGCCAGGTATGGCTAAGACAGGACCTCCACTACCCTGGGGGAGCTGGGAAAGTCTCCTGAGGAAATGACAAGTTAGGACCCGAGAGATGAGAAAGCAGGGACGTTTGTATAGGAACTGCAGGAAGCATTCCATGAGTACTGAGTGCTTAAAAGACAAAAGCCTCAGTTCCAGGAAAGTAGCCCCATCCTACCTGTGGGGTGGAACTGAACAAACTCCAAGTCCTGGCAGGGAAGGCCTGCCCTGGTGACCATTGCAGTGCCATCTCCGGTGCTAGTGTGGGCAGACGTGCAGCTAAAGTAGGTGCGCCCATAGCCTCTGGAAAAGATAAGCCAGCAGAGAGAGAGTGGTGACTGCATGCAGCGCCCCATGGGAACCTCCTTTCTCACAGCCCTCAGTGGACAGCAGCCTACCCACCACCACAGGTGCCCTCTGCACACACCTGGGCAACGGTGAGGGAAGCCTGGGACAGAGACGGTACTCTCATTTGGACTTCAGTACTTTTGTGCTGTTTGAGCAATTCCTCTTATAATAAGCATATATCACTTTTATAATGAAATTTTTAAATGTTTATGGATTCACCTTTTTAAAGAGTTAAAATAAGAGACTGATGATATAAAATGGAATCTACTTATTTTCATCAAATAAACAAACAGCATTTATCTATCTGAGAAGTCAGTATAAAACAGTATCCAGTATCCATGGCTCTGTGGTTGAGTGTTGACCTATGAACAATGAGGTCACGGTTCTGTTCACGATCAGGGCACATGCCTGGTTTGCAGGAGGCAGCCAATCAATGATTCTCTCTCATCATTGATATTTCTCTCTCTCTCCCTCTCCCTTCCTCTCTGAAGTAAAAATATATTTTAAAAAACACAGCAGTATCCATTAAAGCAAAGGAGATATTATTCCAGGAAGTGTCATGTGACTCTCTAGGCCTCAGTTTTCCAAGGGCCCCCCCACCCCACTGCAAACTGTAAGACACTTTCTTGCCCACCTCAAAAGCGGATGATATCGTTGCCCTCTTGAGACAGGAGGAACTGAGGCTGGCAAAGGTGATTACCCTCACAGGCTAAGTGATAGCCTGTGTCTGAACCACATGTCCAAAATGCCTCTACTTTTATTAGGATAAAGGACCTCTGAAACTCAACTTCCCTATAGAGAAATTAAATACAATAAAAATTAGATTCCTACCCAGTAGCTATAACAGTGTTCTTTGCTCTGATGCGGTGGATGTACCCGTCTTCTATGCACAGTGCAATAACACCACGACATTCCCCATTTTCCATCAGAAGATCCAAGGCAAAATACTCCACAAAATAGCTGGTATCATATCGCAAAGACTAAAACAGAAACAAAAATAGAGCCCCCATTTAGGGTGTTAAACCAACATATAAGGCGATGCTGTTTATGTGAACTGGTTAAAAACCTTGATGTGGGGTATGTAACAAAAAGATCAGGTAAACCCTGGGAGAGTACCAGGCTGGAAACAAGTCACAGATGCCAACTCACATCAACCCAGTGCTGATACTATCGTGAAACACAAAAGGGGCTCTACTCCTGGCTGTATAAACAAAACATAAAAAGGTGCACACACGTCAGTGCACGCAAGGAGGAGACTGACTCCAGAAGCGACTGGTAATGTGCTAACATATCCCTTATTTGTACACATCCTAATAGGCATTACAGGCTCTCTGGCACCACACGCAGCTTGACACTAGAGCTGGGGCCCACAGACCACAGGGTCTCGATTTAGGCTAGGCTGAATTATACGGGATCTGCTGGCCCTATGCAGCCACATTTGTCTAAATAAAACAAAACTTTCAGCCCCTCAGAACATCAGCCACATTTGTGATGGTCACATGTGGTGGGAAGCTGCTGGATTGGACAGCCCAGATAAGCATATATCTATGGCAGAAGGTTCTACTGGACAATGGTGGCTCAGGCCCTGGATCTGACAGTCCTCTTGGCTAATGGGAGGGTCTCTCATGAAACTGTTAGCTTCCCACGTGACACACAATTCCATGAGATGAGCAGGTCCTGTTACATATTTGTCAACACACTTGGCCAGAAAAGCCGCTGGTGTTCTAATACTTGCAAATCAATGGCCTGTCCCATTTATAAACAAGAGTTCAGAATAATGATTATTCTGAATCAACATTATTCAGAATATTGATTACTGGGCCACGCCGAGGTTGATCCTGATTATCCAGTGACTGCTAGCCCTCAAGTCTTAGTCCAGTTTTAATAGTCTATTAAATCAATCAGTTCATGAACTCAGAGGTGGTAAAAGGGCCTTAAAATACGTGCTCTGCTCTTATACTTTCAGTGTGACAGATTACAAATTCAAACCTGGTATGTAATGATTATCAATTTAGTTTTCTAAAATAGATATTTTCCAATTAACAATTACTACACATGGCCTACCGTTATTCTGTTGCTTTTTATGACACTCCTTAGGCTGACATTCTGATACTCTGACACATCCCCAGGGTGGCCTGTCTTCGGCTCATCACATGCTTGGCCAGACTGGACCATGTCCCATCACCCCGGGCACCCAGGGCGGCCTCACCCTTCCATACAACGTGTGCAGCAGTGAGTGGCCGGTGCGGTCAGCGACGCAGCAGCAACGATGGGCTTGTCCACCTTTCCCAAACTTGAGGCTCTGTCCCCCAAAGGCCCGCTGGTAGATCTTCCCATCCTTGGTTCTGCTAAATGGCATGCCATAATTCTCTAGCTGTGAAACAAAAACAAACACCTATTACTTTAGAGGAATCAAGATACTCATGGCTAATTTATTTCAAGCAACTTCAACCTAAATCTGCAAACCCAACACTAATATATTCTATGAAAAGGTCAACACTTCAGAAAAGATAGAAATTTCCTTGTTAAATTAATTGCATGGTTAATAGCAGAAAATATTTCCCTGTTATATTGGCTCGACACCATCCTTTTCTGCTGACCACACCTGCCTCAATCCCATTAGAAACAGACTGTGAGCACCTTACCTCAATCACAGAGGCGGGGGCCTGCTCTGTCATGTAGTGGATGGCATCCTGGTCTCCCAGCCAGTCAGAGCCCTTCACGGTGTCATAGAAGTGCCACCTCCAGTTGTCCTCCTCCATGTTCCCCAGAGCAGCATTGATTCCTCCCTGGAAACACAAAGCAACTTTATGAGCTACAACTGGGAGCCCCATGGCATCTTCCAGGTTCATCTCTCCCTGGCCCCTCCCCGGGAACTGGAATTGGAGGAAGCTGAGTACTTATGAGGTAACTATCCGTGAATGATCTGACTACAGACCAATTCCAGGACCTTCCTTAGCAGAGGGAGGCAGCCCTGCATGACAGATTCCAAATCACGCTTCCTCCCCTTAACAAGCTAATGTTGTGGGCCAAGTTACTGCATCCCTGGGCCTCAGTCTTGTGAACGGGTCATGAAGTTAACCTCTTCAAAGAGTTATCTGGAGAACTAAGTGAGAGGTTACATGTGCAACCCTTCTTACCAAACCTGGCACATAAAAGGTACTCAACAAGTCTGGATAATTTTATGACAAAATGTTTGTAATAGTAATCTGTAGACATGTGTTAAAGATGAGAAGCACTTACTGCCAAGTAATACACTCCAAATTCAAAAGTCACACCCCCCACATTCTCTTCCATTTGCTGTGCATGGTCACCCCATCCCTGCCTTATCCCCACTACCTCTACCCCTCAGAGGCACAGAAAACCTAGCACAGCCGAAACCGGTTTGGCTCAGTGGATAGAGCGTCGGCCTGCGGACTGAAAGGTCCCAGGTTCGATTCCGGTCAAGGGCATGTACCTGGGTTGCGGGCACATCCCCAGTGGGAGATGTGCAGGAGGCAGCTGATCGATGTTTCTCTCTCATCGATGTTTCTAGCTCTCTATCTCTCTCCCTTCCTCTCTGTAAAAAATCAATAAAATATATTAAAAAAAAAAAAAGAAAACCTAGCACAGGGACAAATGTTAAGGTTCGCCCTTTCCCCCCACAACTTAAAATTGGATTCCTCCTCTTTAGATAATCTTTTTTTTTTTCACAAGTAAAGGCACATTTCCTAACTTCTCTTTTTTCCAATTGTTATTCAATCGCAACTTCTGAATCAAGCACACCCACATTGGAATTCCTTCTCCACTTAGTGCTGCTGTGCCTCAGTTTCCCAAATTATGTGTTAGGACAAAATGATTCACTGGCAGACAGTGAGGAACCTTGTTACTTCCTCCCTCCCTTCTCCAACTAAAAACTCAAACGCAATTCTGATAAAATATGTTAAGTATTATAGTGCCAGATACAGAAAGCTGGTTTAAAATATCACAAAAAATACTTGGCCCAGTGCATGCATAAGTGTTATTTATTTTATTGCTACTCTTAGTAAGAATCAGGGCCACAGATGCCTGGTCTTCTGGGCATTCCTAGTACTCTTCAGACTTTCTCAGGCCGTTGCCTGTTTTGTCCTTCAATTAAACCTCTCTTTCCTCAAGAACCAACATTCAAGTTGAGCTATCCTTTCCTTATTCTTTTTATTAAAACCGTACTACCTGAACATATTTTGCAATATTATTTAGAATTATCTATTTGTATTTTTCCTTTTAGACAACATATTCTCCAAAGGTATATATTAATTCTTTAGTTTACAAAGCATAGCTTAGAACAAAGTATCTGGACAGCTAAGTTCCTGAAGAACGCTGCTGGACACTGAATACAGGCTGCTCCAGATTAGGGTGGCTTGATCCCCAGTAGGGAGTGTGCAGGAGGCAGCCGGTCAATGATCCTCTCTTATCACTGATGTTTCTATCTCTCCCTCCCTCTTCCTCTCTGAAATCAATAAAAATATATATAAAAAAATAATTAAAAAAAAAAAGAAAACTAGCCTAGAGACAAACTCATTTCAGACTGTTAAGTGCAACAAAGAAAGTTAAACCAAGAAGAGGGGAGGGGATGTAAGTGGAGTGGTCAGAGAAAACCATGTGTGACTAGAGCAGAAAAAGAATGACAAGGTTCCAGGCAATGAGCAGGGGTAGTGTGGGCAGAGATCCCTAAGGGAGTGAGCTAAGTGATGCAAGGGGCATGGTGGGAAGGTGGCCTGTGGCAGGAAGTTGTTCAGGCAGAGTCTGGACAGCACAGTACCTTGTAGGTGCCAAAAGCACTGAGAGAGTCCTTTTCTCTTACCTGGGCTGCCACAGTGTGGGACCTGGTGGGAAAGAGCTTTGTAACACATGCGGTGCTAAACCCTGCCTCAGAAAGGCCAAACGCAGCTCGCAAGCCTGCCCCTCCAGCGCCAACCACCACAGCGTCAAATTCATGATCCACTACTGGGTATTGTGTAGAAATCTGGAAAAGAAAAATTCACCTGTCAGTCACCCATTCAAATATGTCAAACACTGAGCCTGTAGCTGCAGTCAAAGATCTTAAAGCAGGGGTCCTCAAACTACGGCCCGCGGGCCACATGCAAATACAAATATTTTGTATTTTTGTTTTTGTTTTTTTTACTTCAAAATAAGATATGTGCAGTGTGCATAGGAATTTGTTCATAGTTTTTTTTTTAAACTATAGTCCGGCCCTCCAACGGTCTGAGGGACAGTGAACTGGCCCCCTGTTTAAAAAGTTTGAGGACCCCTGTCTTAAAGGGAATGGAAAGAAACACAAAAGAGCAAATGCCCAAAGAGCCTCCCCCTGTGTGAGGCCGAATACCTACAACTTGTAATCCTGAGATATGGTGGGCACACCCTCAGTGAAAGGGGCCAGCTCTGCCCATACCAAGTAGAGCCATCTATCCTGTGGAGCTAGGAAACCATCATTAACTGGAATGTTGAAAATGTAAAGGTTCACCTCCAAGCAGGGAGATGTATGGATGCAAAGGAAAGCACCAACACAGACCAAAATACCAATTCTAAAGTTGGCTTTTCTTTTTAATTATCATTTTACTTATCTTTTTTTATTTATACCTATATACATAGGCTTAAATGAATCTGAGCTTATAATATGGTGATCACGATTTTCCATCTGTGATCTGAAAGCTTCTCGTGAAAATGTTAAAATTAAATACTGTTTTCATGTAGATAAGCTTATCCCAGTTCACCTGGGTGACCTCAGAAGAACCAAGGACCACAACTCCATTTCAGGCCCAGGTTTGCGTTTCTAACTGAGAAGGTGCCAACTAGCACTCAGTAACTATTGTGAGTTATGAGAAAAGAACCTGCAAGCAAATTTCCATCTCTTCCACAGAGAGCAGATGAACCCACTAAACAAAAAAGAGCCTCCAGGGTCCTGTGTGGAGTAGGGTGTCATCTTCCACCCCCGTAAACACTGCTCATTTGTCATTTGTATTTTTTCATTTTGCTGCTTTACTTGATTTAAATTTTGGTCTGGTTTACATAACAGCTGTAAGAAAAAAATGTTAGTATCTATGTTTATATTTATAATACATTAACTATTACTACACTACAAAATAATCTGGGCATGCACTGGAACGAGAATTTTTTTCTTTAAATAAGACTTGTGTATTAACCAAATGTACTAAAAACTGGTATAGATCACTACCCCTCTAAGCCAAGATAATAATTTATAATGGAACAAAAAGTCATGAACTTACTGAATCTGAAACTTTAGCAGACGACCTCTTACTCCCATCAACAGTGAAGTCAAAACCACGGGATCCCGATGATAACGGCCGCTGGTGAGAGAGAGGGATGGAGAGCACTAAGTATCTTGAAGAAACAGGGGGCTGGTAATTAAATTTCCTCTCCTGAGTTGTTAACCTATGTATGTACTTGGATGCTCCCCCTCACTTAGAAACCTCACCTGGGAGCCTGTACTGAACCTGAAGGGTAGAGCAGGGGCTAAGGACTCAGACAAGCCCAAAGGGGACTTGACACTTTAGGGAAACTACTTCTAGATGAAGCTAGTTCCAAACAGGATACTTACTGACTCAGCTAGGAAATGAACAAGGTATACTTTCACATTAATTTCTGAATTTATGTTACTTTAAATGGACAACGGGGAAGACATCTACATTGCGTAAGTGGTAGTTTTGCAAACAAGGAAGCACTTTTTTTGAATCACTGAAGCTACACCCGTCTGTGAGGTTTTGCGGTTCACTGGGAAGACAGGGGACCTTGTAGCAGATCAATGCTCTAGAACAGGCTCTACTGGTGGCTGTGACACTGAGGCACCAGGGCCGTTATCTCTGCACTGTACACTTGAGGATTCCAGGCCCAGCGATGCTTCGCCGCTCTCCGCATTGGCACTGGGCCTCAGCCACATCTCCTCTCATCTATCTACACCACAGCACCTGGACACTTGTTCCTGGCCGATCCCTAGGGAACCTCTACAATTCTCCAAGTCTCGGCTTAAAGGTCCCATCCTATAAACATTTACACAAAACTGGTATTAATGAAATCACAGTGGAGTATGAGAAGCAACATTCTTCATATACTAAAATGGCCAGCAACTGGCTGGCAGCTCAGTGGTTAGGGCGCCGGTCAGCACACGGGAAGGGTCATAGGTTAGATTCTGGGACAAAGCACATTCCTGGGTTGCAAGTTTGATCCCCAGCCCTGGCGTGACCCCAACCTTGGGGCATGTGTGGGAGGTATCCAACCCACATGTCTCTCTTACATGGATGTTTCTCTCTCTCCTCCCTCCCTCCTTCCCACTCTCTCTAAAAATCAATGGGAAAAAAAATCCTCAGGTGAGGATTAACAAAACTAAAGAACAGTTTTAGAAAATAAGTACATTCAATAATGACAAAAGGGGATATGAGAGATGCCTTCAAGTATTCTGCAATTTAGAAGAGAAGTTATTTACTATGTGGGTTAAAAAAATTATTCTGTAGAGCAAACAAGTGAGGATTATAGGGAAGAAAATTTGACAAAATACAAAATGAACTCTCACTGAGCTGTTGTAAACTAAGTGGACTTTGCTCTAAGACAGTGGTTCTCAACCTTCCTAATGCCGCGACCCTTTAATACAGTTCATGTTCTGGTGACCCCCAATTTCACTGTTACAAATTGAATAATAATTAAAGCATAGTGATTAATCACAAAAACAATACGTAATTATATATGTGTTTTCCGATGGTCTTAGGCGACCCCTGAGAAAGGGTCGTTCGACCCCCAAAGGGGTCGAGATCCACAGATTGAGAACCGCTACCCTAAGATGCAAGGACTCAGGCCGGGCTGGATGGCTTAACCACCTGTGAGGAAGTCAGAGGTGGCTTCTACCTTTAAAGCTCCCTCTAACCCTGAGACTGAATGATGACCGGCACATATATTTGAGTTTATTTTCATTGCTCCAATTACAAAGTAGCTTCTTGTATTTTTAAATAGAGATGAACTTACAAGAGCGATATTCTTAACTTCTCCAATTTATTTTTAAGAACATTTGTTTTTACTGACATAGGGCAATTTAGTTTTTTCCTTCAGAAAATGAATTAAAAAGAACAAAATTCCTCTGCTTCAATTTAATTTTTTAAATGGCAAAATCATATTTTAACAAAGAATTAAGTCACTGAAATAATTTTAGATATAGGTAATTAGATATCTATAATATAGATATAGGTAACAGTACCAATAAGAATGATACATTTTGTAATACAAAGTTAAAACAGAACAGTGAGATTCCCTAAGTACTTATTTGGATGTTCATGTTAAATAAAGAAACACACTTAGCCCTAACCGGTTTGGCTCAGTGGATAGAGCGTCGGCCTGAGGACTCAAGGGTCCCAGGTTTGGTTCCGGTCAAGGGCATGTACCTTGGTTGTGGGCACATCCCCAGTGGGGAGTGTGCAGGAGGCAGCTGATCGATGTTTCTCTCTCATCGATGTTTCTGACTCTCTATCCCTCTCCCTTCCTCTCTGTAAAAAAATCAATAAAATATATTAAAAAAAAAAAAAGAAACACACTTAAAAAGGGGCAGCTACTATAATGAAATCTTCAACAAATGATTACACTGTCTCCCTGTGGAAAATAGTAACACTAACTTTTGTATTTAAATCTGATTGTAGAATTTGGAGAGTCCAATTGTAACCCAATTTCTGCCTTTAGATAAAACTAATTTTGTGCCACTTACTAAATTTTTTTTTTAAGAGAACCATCAAACATTTTCTAACAGGGCAGCATGAAGAATAGGGAAATCTACCTAAGGTACAACTAAAAGGAACACTCAGACCTTTTAATAGTATAGGTGACTGAATTAGGAGGTAAATGGGAGAGCAAAGAAAGGAGAAGAGTAGCGATACTGATATCATCAATCTAGCAAAGTGGGGGAAATCCTCAACTAATAGAACCTACAAATGATGAACAAGAAACTCATTTGCAAGTATAATCTATACAATTACAAAAGAAGCCAACAGAGAATCTGAAAAGTGATTGCATAACTATATTGGGAGAGCTGAGACTGTGGTTTAAGTAAACTAAATCCTTACCAGCAAAAGTCCATGTCTAAAATGGATAAAAATGCACCTGCATGTTAGCTAGAGAAAAGGAGGTAAATACCAAGAGTCAATACCAGAAACAATTTAGAATTGATTCCACTGGGGAACAGGTCTGTGGAAAGGGGTGGTGGGGGTGGTGTGTCTCACTCCTTTTCATTTATAAGGCCTTCTGCACTCATTGACTTTTTCTTTTTTTAACAACTATGTGTAATTATTTTCATTAAAAATTTAAAAACAGGGATGCTTAAAATACAGCTGACAAGGTTATAATATAGTTCACAAGGTTACTGAGCACAGCCTGCCAGCTGTGGGTCCTGGCTGAAATGAACACACACACAGATTTCACATATTACATCAGAGGCCTCATTAACCCCACAGAGAAACTGAATCTATCCAGGGTACCTGAGCTTTGGACTTGGGTCTGCCCGGCTAACTCCAGATCCTGTACTTTCCCTCCTATCTAAGGACCTTGGGGGGAAAAAAATATCTGGAACTCCAAAGTAAGATGAATATCCAGGTTATATATAAAAGCCAAACCATAATTATTCAAGTGAATCAGGAAAAACATTATACACGACACAAAACTCTATGGGATTAGCACTCTTTTACACCAAGAAAAAATAAAGTAATTTTAGACACACCATTAAAACATATTCAGAACAATAAATGCAAAGAAAATAAGTTAGCTTAGATAGGACAAGGGTCTCAAAGTCTGGGCAGTTCTAATTGTGTCAGTCCATTAGGACAACTGGAAAGGAAATAAAGGCAAAACAGATTTGATAATTCTGTAATTTGAAAGCATCTGTAAATATTAAATGACTTGGAAACATCACAGAATTGTACAAAATGAGATAAAGAAAACTTCTCTGTGGACTTGATTCAAATTATCCTCATCATCTACTTTGCATGGACATGTCTCAGTTGGCATCATAAATTTCTCTTTCTTTTGTTCTGTCAAATTGATGCTTTTGTTCTTGCCAGTCTTAATCTCCAATAAATATATTGCTTGAGGGCAGAATTAATTTCCATAGGAAAACCTATCTTCATCAGGGCCATCTTTTATAGGCCTACCTTGTTCAATTTTACTATCTCTATGTTGCCATCATGTTTACAACTACCTAAACACGGGAGAGTGGTGAAGATTCAAGGAGAAAATGAAGGTAAGTAAAGTGCTGGCAGCTAATTGGTGACTTCAAAGAACATCACTTCCAATCAATACCAAAGATTTACACACACTGACCTCTTGTGCTTAGAACCTCACCCATTTTCAGCTATAAGCTGGAGCCAGAATTCTAGCCCAGCCTGGATAAAGAACAGCTTTTGTTTTCATAAACTGACACAGGATAGGTGATGGGTGAAGGAAATTCCACAGGCTGGAGGGTCTTAGTCTGCACAAGGAATGCAAGGGTTCAGGACTGACACTTTAGCCCTTTTTCAATCACCACCAGTTACCAATCTGCCATTTCACCTAACAAGTAAGAAGCACAAGCCTGCTCATGTTTGGCCGACTAAAAATACTCCACAGACTATGAACTTCACTTGGACTCCCTACCTGTATTTTAGAGCCCAAAATGGGGGGTGGGAGGTGCCTCTGGTCAGTAAGCACGTTGCAAGTATTTAAAATATTTTGGCCCTGGCAGGTTGCTCAGTGGTCAGCGCATAGGCCCTGGGACCAAAGGGTCGAGGGGTTCAAGTCTCAGTCAAGGGCCCATCCGGGGGTGGGGGTAGGGGTGGGGGTGGGGGAGAATGTTTCTCTCTCTCTCCCCCTCCTCCCTTCCCGTCACTCTGTAAAATAAAATAAAATGCTTTCTGGTGTTGGCAGGATAGGATGAATGGTTGACTAAACCCTCTCATATTTAACGTCATTTTTTTAGTATATATACCTTTCAAGAAGACAACTGCAGGTATAATTACAGACATACGTCATGTCAACACTGTTGAATGCCTTGGTTCCTACTGGAACTTTTACGCTGAAATTAAATTACTAAGTAGGTGGGTGAACAAATTAATTTAAAAGAACCAACAACTAAATGCTCTAAATTTAGTGTGCTTAGAGAATCCATGAAAGATGGACTCTGAGGATGGACTTGCAAAGAGCACGTCTGACAAACCCGGCACGGAGAGCAGCGGAAGGGACCCTCTGCGGGTCCTCCCCGACCCTCCTCCCCGACCCCGGCCTCCGCAGGTAGCGCAGGAACACGAACGTCCGGCGCCCTCTCCCAAATGCGGTTCTGCAGTCGGTGTGTCCACATTCTTCGTCCAATTTTCAAACGTGTGCACAAAGGCCCAGACACAAAACCCAAAACGAAGGGCCTAAATTTACTTGCCAGGCCTCGGTGTGGACACACAACTGCGCTTTCTCGAAAGGAGCCCAGATTTTGCAAACAGTTGCAAGGCAAGCCGAAGTGCGGCTGTTAGACACGCGTTCCACCTCACCCCGCCTTAGGCGGCAAAGACGGGGCCGGCGGGGAGCACGGGCTCGAACCCCACCGGGGCTTCGGCTGCAACATCGCCCCACCGAGGGGCTGCGGAGATCAGTCCGGACTGTAGGCGGTGCCCCGCCCCGCCGGCGCCTGCGGCCAAACGCAAGGTCCCGCCTCCACCCCAGTTCTACGGGCCTTTGGGGATTCCAAGGCCTGGGGCACCGGCAGGCCGCTACCTGCCGGCGTGACCTTGGGCAGGCCCGCCTCCTCTCCTTCAAGTGCGGGGTGCGGAGGCCAGGAGACCTTGGCCCAAGGGGCATCCACACCCCGGGCAGAAGGGGATCCCGAGAAGGCTCGCGGGAGCATATGACCTTCACGGGGACGCGGCCCGGCCGGCTTCACAAAAAGTCCAGCTGCCCCCCTGATGGTGTCCGACCCTCTCGGGGGGCCCCGCGGGTCCTACCCGCTCTGGTCTGCGGGCCGTCCCCAGCCCGTGCAGATCCTAGAGACGGGGGCGCGGGGTTCCAGCGTCAGCTCCACCCTGGCCTGCAGGGACCACCTGCAGACCTCGGCCCCGCCCGCCCCAGCCCAGACGGACCGGGCCCGGCCCGCGGTATTGACTCACCGTCCCGGTCAGCCCCAGGCGTCTGGGGCGCAGCAGCTTCGACGCAACCCGGAGCCCCGACATGTCCAGCTTCCGCTGCGCAGTCTCACCAGTCCCCGCGATCAGCCGCGCCAGTCGCGCCTGCGCAAGTCGCCGCGCCCAGGGTCGAGGCGGGAGGACACTGCGCCTGCGCACCACGCTGCCCCCGGGGTCCAGGCTGGAAGAGAAACTGCGCCTGCGCACCTCGCGGGGACCCGGGGCGGGGGCTAGTGTAGGGGCACCGCGCCTGCGCAGAGAGGACTCGTGGACCCTGCTGTACTGAAATTCCTCGTTCGGCGCTCCCGGCTAGGGGGTAGGTTATGGGTTCCGCGCGCTCGGGAAGCTGGAGGCTGGGCTGTGTTCGGGAGCGGGCCGAGTCTTTCCTGTGGAAGCCCCCATGGTGAGCGGGTTGAAGACCCGAGCAGGGTCCGGTTCCGCTCCGGGCTTAGGTGCCTTTACGCACTCGCCTGATGTCACCAGCGGTCCAGATGATGTTTCTGTTATGAGATGTCTGAGACCTTTTGTGGAAGGAAGCGGCGGGGGAATAATAATAGCATACTCAGAAGTAGTATGGTCATCATCCCGCTTTTCACATAACTTTCGATTACTATTAAGATCATTTTGGGGCGCAGTTGTGTGCAACATAATTTTGAATATTTTGAGTACGTTTACAAGCGACCGTTCCAATTTTATTGACATTTAGGTTGTTTCCAAATTTTTGCTACTAGTAAATAAGGCCATGAAGAATATATTTGTGCCTCACCTGTGTCTATATGTAGGACTACGTTGCTTTTATTAGAATCACATGTTTCCACAGGCCCCAGGCCCCGAAGGAATGAACACTGCATTTCCCACATGTTCTTTAAAGTCATGCAGTTCAGTATAACTTTTTTATTCCATGGTTACCATAAAGTTAACTTGAAGTCCTGAGCCATATTTTTTTGGCACCTCTTTATTGCCTATTAGAATTTAGGTTTTTAGGTGTTAAACAAGTGCTTATTGGAAAAACCCACTAAGATTTTTCAAAATCGAGTTGAACTTCTTTTTTCTTAACTATCCTTTGACTATTTCTTTTGTCATCAGTCTATGATTTGTCAACATAGAAACAGGCCGAAAGCCTTCATGACTGTATTTTGTGAAAAAGCCCAACCTAGTGTAGGCACTCAGTGACGTGCCGAATGCATATTAACATGAGGCCCCAGCCTGGTGATGCAGAGAAACCAGCTTCTGGCAGAAAGGTCTGCAAGCTGCTGGGCTTCAGCCCTCAATGCCTGTCACCTTTCCTAAAGCAGCCAGTCTTTTGACACCTTCCTATTTATTTATCTTAATGTACCACCATAATTTTAAACATTTTTAAGGCACTTTCCTCTTTCTACTCATTATTTCAGTTATTGAGACATGTCTGTCCCCACAATACTGTGAGCTGCTTTTATCTGAGGTCTTGTTGCTTTCTTCTTTTGATCCTACAAGATGCAGTGATGTGCAACACATACATAGTCCGAGTAAAGTTTTCTGGAAGGAAAAAAAGGATGCCTATGAGCCAAGTAGATGATAAAATTGTGACAGATGTGTTTTATTCCTTTTGTATGGTTAATGGTTTTATTGTTTACTTCAGGTCTATCTTCATGAATAACTTAAATGACCCTCCAAATTGGAATATCCGGCCCAATTACAGGGATGATGGGGGTGATGGAAGCAAATGGAATTATGCCCTGTTGGTTCCCATGTTGGGATTGGCTGCTTTTCGTAAGTCACAATTTTCCTGAGTTGGATTTTCTGGGCTGATGGTGCAGAGTCTAAAGACCTCGGGCTTTGAGACCTGACAAATGCAAGTGTATGCCCAAGTTTTATCCCAAATGGTGTGTCTTGGGAAAATAACTCTCTGAGCCTCAGTTTCCCTGTCCATGGGAGGTAGCAAATCCGAATTACTTGATGTGTTGTGAGGGTTTTATAAATATGACAAGATATTTAAGAGCATTTTGTGTGGCGTGGGTATTAATAACCGTTGTCTTCCTTTCAAAGGCTTTATTGCTCTGAAGCGGGTTCCCTTGCTTCAGTTGCCCTCATAAAGACTGGAGGTAGGGAAGAGTAAAATGGGCCAAAAAAACAAAAGACCACACACCAGCTGTGGATGTCTGCTTAATGTTTAGCGTTCAGTCTTTGGCAAACTTCATCTGTGGAACCTGGTCACCTGGCCAGAAGTTCTCTCTGGTTTGAAGTAACTTTGCACCACTTTGGGGACATTACCTGTCACCAATCAGTTGTAATTATCACTACATGATAAATTGATATTTAGAAGTTGGTTTTATATTTTGTCATATCCCATGGTTCTGCATTGGCATTAAGAATATGAGAAAATGGCCTAGCCAGTTTGGCTCAGTGGATAGAGCGTCGGCCTGCGAACTGAAAGGTCCCAAGTTCGATTCGGGTCAAAGGCACATGCCCAGGTTGTGGGCTCAATCCCCAGTGGGGGACTTGCAGGAGGCAGCCGATCCATGATTCTCTCTCATCATGGATGTTTCTATCTCTCTCTCCCTCTTTTTCCTCTCTGAAATCAATAAAAATATATATAGATAAAAAAAGAATATGAGAAAATGAATATCCAAGTAAAAGAAAAGCAAAAGCTTCCCTCTATTAGCAGTGATACTTTTTTTAAAAAATATATTTTACTGATTTTTTACAGAGAGGAAGGGAGAGAGATAGTTAGAAACATCGATGAGAGAGAAACATCGATCAGCTGCCTCCTGCACATCCCCCACTGGGGATGTGTCCACAACCCAGGTACATGCCCTTGACCAGAATCGAACCTGGGACCCTTGAGTCCGCAGGCCGACGCTCTATCCACTGAGCCAAACCGGTTTCGGCAGCAGTGATACTTTTTATGGAGAGGCTTTATTACAAGCCTGGATTTCTCAGGTTCACAAGCTGGCATAGAGGAAGTGGAGGTTGACAGGAGTAGAGTTTATCAACATCATTTATCTGCCTTTACTTTTAGACTATTCTAGGGGTCTAGTTAACACCCTTATATTGCAATATAATTTCTCAACCATGTAATTACACTTTGGAGAATCCTTATAAGAATGCAGTTAAAAGAATTCTCTGATCACATTACCTAAGCAAGATGACCAAGAAGAAAAAATAAAATATTCCTCAACCCCTCTCAGGGACAGAAGCATCATTTCAAAAGTCCCAGAGCAAGAAGTAAAGGTTTCTCTGAAAAGCTATAAAAGCTAGAGGTGAGTCTGAAAAACAAACGGAAAATGAAAGTCCCTTCTGGGCTTCTTCCAGTTTCAAAACTAATTATTACATTAGCATTAGTAATTGTAACTTTAAACCTTTCAATTCACTCACCAAGTTCATCATCCTCGCCACAGGCAACAGGTAGTCTTTCCAAGCGTTAAGTAGTGTTTTGCAGGATGGCAGGCTGGTGAACTTCTAAATGTCAACGCCTTAGGGCTGGATTTAGTCTCATGGAGAAGCAGGCACAGTGCAGATCACTGAGTCATAAAAACCACCTAATTTTGTCAGCTTCCGTGAAAGTCGGTCCATGTTTAGTTTTTTAAGAAAGTGCCAAAATGTTTTCCAGAGTGGCTGTACCATTTTACGTTCTCACCAGCCGAGTGTGAGTGATCCGGTTTCTTGGCATCCTCGCCAGCATTTGGTGTGGTCACTTGTTTTTGCTTCACCCATTCTTGTAGGTGTGTAGTGATAGTCCACTGGGATTTTAATTTGCATTTCACTAACGGCTAGTGATGTGGAGCATCTTTTCATCGCTTACTTGCCATCAGTGTATCCTCTTCCATGAAAGGTCTGTTCCTATCTTTCAGCTATTTCCTAATTGGATACTTTTTTAATATTGACTTTTGAGTTTTTATTATATTCTAGATTCTAGTACTTTGTTGGATCTCTGGTTTGCAGACATCTTCTTCCAGTATGTAGCTTGTCTTCTCAGCCTCTTAATGGAGTATTTCACAGAGAAAAAGTTTTAATTTTGATGAAGTCCAGTTTATTAACTTTTCTTTTATGGGTCATGCTTTTCATGCCAAGTCTGAGAACTCTTGCTTAGCCCTAGGTCCTAAAGATTCTCTCCTATATATTTCCTAAAGTTTTAGTTTTACATTTTACAAAAAATAAAATAAAAATGGATTAACTCAAATCAATTGGTTACCTCCTGCCCTTGCCCTGGGGGATCTAGCCTGCAACCGAGGTACAATGCCCTTGACCGGAATCAAACCCAGGACCCTTCAGTCTGTGGCCAACACTCTATCCACTGAGCCAAATGGGCTGGGGCTACTGATTATCTTTTTCTAAGTCAATTTGAGATCTAACTGATTCTTGGTATGAAGAGTGATTTTCTATTGAAACCTGAGCATCTTGGATATTATGTTATGAGAGTGGTTTTCATTCACACCTTTTTGCCTAACTTCTTAGGCAGTGCTCTGGTAGAAGAAGGGTGGTGCTGCCTCCTTATTTTCAGGTTGGCATGGAAGTCAGGCTCACCACCCGGACTCTAGCCCATTGACACCATGTCTTGACATTGAACTTCTCACTCCACCTTACTTTTATGTAACCCTGTCATAACAATCAAACATCTGGGGCTTCAGCTATTTACTAGTGATGACCAGGCAAAGCTGACACATTTTGAAATTTACTTTAACCTGGCCAACAATATTTGAATTATACCCATATTTATTTTTTTCAACAAATAACCTATATTAATTTTTAAACCTTGCCAATAGTATGTGGGGGCACTGTGGCTAGAGTAGAGAGCAAAAGAAAGCAGTGGGTTTTTCTTGGCCATGGAAAATTAGGAGACTGAAAGGGGGACTCCTTACTTTCAGCCTGTCATACTCATCTTTTGGGAGCCCTTATCTGATTTGAGAACTTTGCTTATTATATAGTTTCATACAAAGTGGTATATTTTTTGTAACTCTCAGGGCGTAAGAGTTTATTGAAATCATGTCTTAGCTGCTTTATGTTTTCTTTAAAGATTACAGAACTTCAGCTCTGGGTTTTCATTATGTGTGTTTGTCTCCCTCAATTTACTCATGTCAGGTTGGATTTGGTCTAGGGAGTCCCAAAAAGAAATAGAAAAAGAGCGAGAAGCATACCGTCAGAGGACGGCTGCTTTCCAGCGGGATCTTGAAGCCAAGTACCATGCCATGATCTCAGAGAACCGACGTGCCGTTGCTCAGTTGTCTTTGGAACTTGAAAAGGAACAAAACAGAACGACTAGTTATCGAGAAGCCCTTATCGTTCAGGGACGCAAATTGGTGGAAGAAAAGAAGCTTTTGGAACAGGAACGGGCTCAGGTCATGAAAGAAAAGCGGCAGTTGCAGCCCTTGAGAAGTGCGTATCTGAGCTGCGTGGAAAAGGAGGAAGACTGGCAGAGGAGGGCCCAGCTGCTGCTGAAAGAGTTTGAAGGCGCTCTTTCAGAAAGACAGAGTATCTACTGCAGCCTGGTTCTCCCTCGCAGCAAGCGGCTGGAGATAGAGAAGAACTTACTGGTCCGAGCATCCACTGACCCAGTTGCTGCTGACCTAGAAATGGCAGCTGGCTTGACCGACATATTTAAGCATGATACCTACTGTGGTGATGTCTGGAACACCAACAAACGCCAAAATGGGAGACTCATGTGGCTCTATCTCAAATACTGGGAACTAATTGTCGAACTGAGAAAGTTTAAGAAATTAGAGAAAGCCATACTAGAAGAGTAAGACAAGAATGAAATGACACTTCTTTTAATGACTCAGGTCCGACTGTCATGGTGACATTCTGGGTTATCCGATGGTTTCTTTTTTCCCTTCCTCCCGTGCTACCTGTGTGTGGCCACATGCACTGAGGGGCCTTGCAGCCTGCGCCTCTGAGCGGTACAACAGCCCTCGGCAGACACGGGGTTTCCTCCCCATCCCCACAGTTATTCAGGAGGCAGTTTCTCAGAAGCAGTCTTTCAGCTATCAGCATTTTATTCGGCGGAGAGTATAACCTCATATCTTAGCTTTAGGGTAAAATTGTTTTTAGGAAAGCGAAATACAATAGTGATCCCCACTATAAGAAATTTCCTGTCTGCTTTTATCACTCCCTAAATAAATACTGTTTTTCCCTCGAATTATTTCTCTTCTAAAATTACATTTAGAAGTTGTCAGGTAGTGGATTAGAACTGCCTAACAGATGATAATAGGAAAATACTAATATTGTCAAGGTTTTGTATTGTTTTAAAGATCTCCCACCAAAGGGAAGGGGGGTTTCTTGTATCCAGTTGATACCCTAGTGAATGTTTGGAATTTGACTTGTGTCTGTATTCAATAGATATTGTTGACTAGTGGTGACATATAATAAAAGATACCTACAATTTAAAAAATACCACTTGTGTAATTTTTTTACTCTTTACAAAATGTTTTTACATAAATCATCTCTATTTTTGCCACAAACTAATAGGTAGGCAGGCACTCATGGCCCTGTTTTTCACAAAGCATCCTTTAGTTTGATATGAGTCATCCTTTACTATGCTTTCCACGTCACTCAAGTAATCCTATCCCCAATCCTGTGCAGTAATGTTACTGCCCCCCGAGACCACCCATAGGTTTGATGACTCAGCACAGAGCTATGCTTATAGCTAAGACTGAGTACATGGAAAGGACACAAAGAAAGGGCACACAGGCGAAGTGAGGAGATCAGATGTAACCCCCATGTGAGTTGTTGCCAACCAGGGAACCAGGGACGCTCCTTAGAGACAGCACCCAGGGATTCTGTTGAGGGTTGATCACATAGGCACCCTCTGCCTGGCATGGCACGTACCCAACAAATTCCACATACCAGAAGGAAGTGTTCAGTCCAAACTGTACAAAGTTTAGGCACAGTGAGCACTCTTACTAGTTAACGGTGGGAACTCTTCCAAAACACAGGACCCCAGATGCCAGCCAAGAGCCAACCTTGTAAGCAGGCCTTTCAGAGGACCCCAGCCTCGGGCCTGCTGTGTGAACTCTTCTGCACGTCCTCATTCTACAGGGGAGGGAAGTGGCATGGAGGTCAGGAAAGGTTAGCCTGCCCAAGGTCACCCTGGCGGTATGTTGGAGCCAGTATGAATGCAGGCAGCTTGGCTCCAGAGCTGCTGGTAACTTCTGTGCAATTATGAAAGTGGCCTTGCAGTGCCTCTGTTGAGGTCCATCTGGTTTCAAATCCTGTTTCCACCCTGCCTGCCTGCTTGTCTGTCTATGTGGCAATAAGACTTACATTAAAAACATTAAGCTTATAGGGAACTTCTGTTAAGTTGTAGGGTATGATCATTAGAGCTACTCTTCGTTGGGTACATACCGCACACTGAACCTTACATATTTTATGCTGACATGTTTAAATCTTCAGAACCATTTTAGAGATGAGGAAGCTGCTTCAGTAAGTTCCCTAAAATGGGTGCTTGGGGGGGGGGGGAGGGAGATATCTGTAATACTATCAACAATAAAAAATACATTTAAAGAAATGGGTGCTGGTCCTCTGCCCCTGGCTCTGCCCGGAGCTCCTGGGTTCTGGTCACTGCGGTCTGACACTTCTAGAAAGGCTCAGAATGTCTTTCTGCTATGTTGCCACCACTGATCTGAGCAACTGATGCCTTCAGTGAAATCTGGTGCATATCCTAGTTCCTGTTACTCCATTGATTTGTCACATGTCCTTGGGTAAACTACTTAATGCTTTTCTCTCGGTTTTGACTTTAAGGAAAATACACCCAGGCATTTAGTAGATGAATGGTTTTCAAGGAGAATTGTTAATCCTCATGGTGTTTTCTAATTTCCAACATGCTCTCAGCCTCACCCCCTTCAACAGCTAGATATGTTCAGATAATTCAAATCAATTTAGATTGTAAGATTAGGAAGACGAGTTTTCTATAGAAAATTAAATTCGGCCATGTTGTATTTGCATGGCACCGCCGCCTTCCATCAGCAAACTTAATTGGGTGTAAATTTGAAGCCATCTATCTTTCTAAAATTGATATTAGGTTTGAAATGTTCACACAATGTGGTGGCATTTGATGGCTTCACAGATGTACCAAAAGGTGTCTGGATAAAGTGAGATTATGGTGAAACACTATTGAACTGAAATGGTTTAAAATGGAGAAAAAGAACAGCCCAAGAGCCGTCTGAATATGTAAATAGAAAGGACGATCTGGAACAAGGTCATTAGGATGGACCAAGTGGAAGCCCCTGAATCTGCGCCCTCTCTTTGCCAGGATGGGTAACAGGAAGTAGTGCTGAACTCCACGAGGAAAAACAATGCTTAATCCACTACAGGGGACGAAGGGGCAGCATGGGCAGTGTCCCGTGACCCAAATGGCGGTACCCACAAGTCCAGGAAGGTTGACTCCCGGTGTCCATCACAGTGGTCCTTCAGTGTCCATCAGAGTGATCCCCCCTGGTATCCATCACAGTGGTCCCCACAGTGTACAGGGTGATAGTCTCACCACGTCCATCACAGTGGTCTCCATGGTGTCCATCACAGTGGTCCCCACAGTGCAGGATGATAGTCTCACCACATCCATCAGAGTGGTCCCCATGGTGTCCAACATGGTGGTCCCATCAAGTCTCCATTCGATTCACCTGTCTGGCCCCTGGTACAGCACAGTGATTAGACATTTCTGGGTGCATTTTCTTAGGCCCAGTTTGCTTTTGTGTGGGGGCCACATCTTCTGCTCCTGGACCCTGGCAGAAACCCACCACAGCTGCTGCCACATCAGGCGTTGTCAGAGCCACAAGTTGCAGGCTGAGCAGGTGCAATGAAAATCCTTCGTGGCTGGAAGTGGCACGTTCAGGGTCGGGGCTGAGCAGGTCCACAGGAACACGTTAATTGCTGCACTGGGACTGGGCAGAGGCACAGTCCCGCTCAGGCTGCTCCTTTGGCTTCATGGTGGCTCCCTTGAGCCTCTCAGCTTCTTGGGCTTCATAAGAATGGGTTGTTCCCTAGGGCCTCAGGGCACATTTGCCACTAGCAGACACCTGTGTGCCTGCCCTTCCCCAAATCCCAGGTCACCGTAGCACCCCTGGGCCCTTCTGTACCACAGCTGCCGGGCTCAGCCACACATGTGCTAGGGTCCCACCTGGCTGGCACTCAGAGGCCAAGTCTGTCATCAAGAGAATTCCACAGACCCAAACAGTGGAACCTACTCTGCTCTTTGCATAATCAAATCATTAAAAATTTTGCTGAGAGCTTCTTACAATAGCAAAGTCCATGTGCCTGAGATAGGATTCCAGGGACTACCAGCATGACGGAGCTGAGACATGCAGCAGGTAAGCAGAGAGCAGATCTGATGGGAGGTCACCCCTTCCCTCCCCCTTCTGCCCACTCAGTGGAAGGAAGGTTCCTGCCTCCCTCAGCAGGCAGACCCCTGAGATGGCTCTCACTCTGGAGACCCAACCCCAGAGGCCCCACTCCATTGTGGGAGAAAGGCATGGGAGACACTGGAGAAAGGGCAGGAGTACCCGGGTGGGGACACACTGGGGGGTGGGGACACACCTGGGGAGGGGGCAGCACCTGTTCACACAGTGATGCAAACCCTCATGGAACATTGGGATGGTTGTGGCATGAGGAGGATTTGGCCAGACCAGGTACTAGCTTCTATCTTGAGAAAAATGTTTTATTTCATAGGTTCCTTTAAAAACTCTGAACTTAAAATCACATTGAAATTAAAATTAAATCGCATTGAAATTAAAATCATATCTGAATAAGACACACTTCTGTTTTATTTGTATTTAATCATCCTAATAATCAACTTTGCACTAATCAGAGCTCGTGGAAACCAAGTCCACCTGCGTCCTCCTCTCCAGCGCCAGGACAGCTCCCTTAGATCAGAGCAGAGCGTCCTCCTCAGGGCCCGAGAGTCTGAGGGCAGCAGGTGAGGTCACTGCAGGCACTGTGGTTTCCCTGCGGTGGCAGACACCCTCCCGGCAGGCCCTGTGGTTCCTTCACCTTGTGCTCGCAGGCTCAGCCAGCAGCCTGGGCACTGCTCACCTGCTCAAAAGTAGACAAAAGCCATTGATAACCAAAGCCCATGGTCCATGCGATTGGCTGTTGTAAATATTCAAACAGACATCACCTTGTAAGCGTCAGCACTGTGGACAAGCGAGGGGGTGGGACAGCATGGGGCTCCCATGCTCTCCACTTTCACTCTTTTCCCAGTTGGTTGTGACATATACTCTCATTTCTTCCCTCTCATGCCAGCTGATGTCCTCTCTCCCACCTCCTCCTCGCTACCACTACCAGCCTGCACCTCACACGCAGCGTGGGGTGCACTGTGACCAGGACAGCCCCTCTCGGTCCCCTGGTGCTTCTCTGGGCCTTCCGCTGTGATGGGGGCTTCTACCGACCCCAGGGCATTTCCCCTCCTGCATGTCGCTGTGCTCTGAGCCTAAAGTGACCTCGCGTCACATCTACGGGAAGGCAGGGCTTCATCTCCCATAGTGCCTAACAGATGCCAGGACTAAGAAGTGCTTTGGATGATGGTCATGAGGGCGCAAACACTGGGCCCAAGCTGCCGGCCCCGAGGTCACGGATCCATCGGCTGAAAGGTGAGACCCGCTGTGCCTGCCGCAGGGCCCACCTACTCCATTTGTTTCAGAGCCCTGGAAAAGTTTTCTAGGGCCGTTTTGAAAGCTTGCAGCAAGAAAACACCGAGTTCGTTGCTTGTTTCTTGAATATCTGGGTCGAAACTTCCGAAGACTGGTGTGGAGACCTGGATGTCGTCCCGGCCGGCCCGCAGCAGCACCCCACGCAGGTCCTCGGCAATCAGCTCGTATTTCTGCTGGTCGAATTTGGACATGGCCAGCTCGTCCTGGGGGTAGGCGGCCCCCTCAGGGTAGCAGTCCTTGGGCACCGGGAACTCCACCCACCGCAGCTTGGGGAGCTCACAGAGAGCCAGGAAGAGGCGCCTCAGGGCGGAGGCCGACAGTGGGTTCCCCAGGAAGCGGAGCTCCTGGAGCTGCTGGCAGGGGCTCAGGGCCAGGATCAGGGTGCTCAGGTGGCGGTCCTCGATGCCGCACTCCTCCAGGGTGAGCACCCTCAGCGTCTGCGCCGCCCGGCCCAGCAGCCTGAAGAAGCTCGAAGGGAAAAGGTGGACCAGGCTGTGCCCGCTGAGGTCCAGCACCTCCAGGTGGGCGGCATGGGTGCAGCCTGCCAAGAAGGCCATGTCCGCGTGGTTCAGGGAGCAGTTGGCCAGGTCCAGAGCTCTCAGCGGGGTCCTTAGGGGGCTGCAGGTAGGTGGAAAACAGCAGAGGTGAGAGGCTCCCCAGTGAGGAGCTCTGGGGGCGGTTAGGTGACTGTCTCAGGGGTCAGCAGCCATGACTGCAGGGCCAAATCCACCAGCTGCCTGCTTTCACTCAGCCTGGGAGCTAAAATGGCTCTGAGAGTTGAACAAATCAAAAGAATAGTTTGTGACATGAGAAAATGATAGGAAATTTCAGCAGCATGAACAAACTGTTATTGGGACGCAGCCTCACTCATTCATCTACTGTCTGTGATTGTTTTGGGGCCAGAAAGGCAGGCTGCAATCCATTTTTTAAAAAACAAAATCTTTTTTTATTGATTTCAGAAAGGAAGGGAGAGGGAGAGAGAGATAGAAACATCAATGATAAGAGAGAATCATTGATCGGCTGCCTCCTGCACGCCCCCTACTGGGGATAGAGTCCACAACCTGGGCATGTGCCCTTGACCAGAACTGAACCAGTCCGCAGGCCGATGCTCTATCCACTGAGCCAAGCCGGCCAGGGCCAGACTGCATCCTTGAGACAGTGGTGTGGCTGCGTGTAGTGAAGAGTTCACTTCACCAAAGACAGGTCTGGCCTTGTCCACAGCTCCTACAAGGATGAATCTGTTGTGTCACCTCTCTTGGTGGGGAAGTGACCACAGAGGTCTCTGTAGAGAAGGTTTGCTCAGAAACTGGTTGGGGCAGTGAGATGTGTGTGAACTAGCAGGAAATGAAATGTCCAGGTTTCATTCAAGAGCGGAAGCCACACAGTTTTAGGGCCTTGGAGCCATCTAGTCCAGGCGTGGCCTTGCCTGGGACCTAAAAGCTCTCCCTTCTGATGTAGGTGGCCCCACAGCAACAGACACAGAGCCGGGGTGTGACCCTGCTCAGGGCTGCAGTCCTCAGTCAGGAAGAGCATGCACCAGGGTCCTGTGAGAGACGCCTGTTCTCGGTCCAGCCATACCCGGGACTCAGGACCTGTGCCTGGTGTCACCAGGTGAGCGCTGGGCATGGGAGGATGCCCGGGGTCCAGTTCTCTGTCCTTCCCATCCCCCTGCTGGAGCTGCCTCCCCTCCCACCTCCTGCACCTGTACTATGTGTGCGCTCGGTGCCTGGCGTCTGCCCATGGACCTGCACAGCTGAGCACTTGCTGTCTACCTCACAGCGCCCTCTCTGCATCCTTGCTGGGCTCCATGGGTGAATGTTCCTCTTTCCGTTTCTCTCATGCCACACCCACCCACGAGGAAATCCTGTCAATCCTCCCTCACATCAAGTCCAGGCCTGAGCTCTGCTTACCACCTGCCCTGCTCACAGATGGTCCTAGCCTAGTCCTCTCCTACCTGGACTGGCAGGGCCTGCTATGTACCAAAGGGCCAACAGTACAGGCCTGACTGTCGATCTTGGGAGGCCTGTGTCTGGGGATGGGACTTGGGGCTGGGTGGTCCCTGGCCCTGGATTGTTTGTACAAACAAGCTGGTTCATACCAAGCCCCTGCTTCCTTCTGGGTGTGCGCCCGGCTGAAGAGCCTGCCTACCAGCTCCCACAACACACCCTGGGCATGGCCGTGTAACTAGCTCCCTGGTAGAGGGCCCCTACACGGTGCTGAGGGATAAAGCGAGTCCAGGGACTCCACAGGGAGAGGACCTGGGCGCTCCTGCCAGGCCTCCCAACCCTGTCCCACCTGCCTTTCCCTTTGCAATTGTGCTGTGTCCTTTTTCTTAATAAATCACAGCTGTGAGGATTTACTCTGCGCTAAATCCTCCTAGGAATCACCAAACGGAGGTGGTCGTGGGTGCCTGACGCCTCCTATGTGGGTCTCCTTAACCCTCCACCCATGTGCATTGTGTGCGCCAAAGAGGTCAGAGTGACCCTTGTCACACAGATAACACACACAGATCATCTACCTTCCTGCTCAGAACTTCCGGGACTTTGCTCACTCAGGAAAAGCTGGAGCCCTTCCCTCTTTTCCTCCTTTCCCCTGCCACCGTCCTCACACTGCCCTCTCCCTGCTGACCCCTGACCCTGCCACATCCCCACCTGGGGTTCCCTCTCCACTACTGTGCAGAAGCCTGTTCCTCAGTCTCAAAGTGACCTCAGGAGTGTGCGTTCCCTGACCCTCCACACCTGGACCTTCCAGGGACCTCAGGTGCTCAGCAACCAGCCCGACTGAGGTACGCTATGGAGCACGGGCTCCACCCAGTGGAGGGTCAGGGTGTGCCGGGCAATGAGAAGGCAAATCAGGGGCTGAGCTGACAGGACAGCCCTGCCAGGCCTGTGAAGGGTCCCTCTGGCTGTGGGACACATTCCCCCAGCACAAAGGCACATCTGGGCCGAGGACAAAGCCAGCCAAATGTAGGACTGTCCTGAAGGTCCCAGGGAGCTAGTCACCCGTCAGAGTTTACTAGTACGTGGGCTTGGCGGCCACCTTTTCTGTGTAGGAGATGGATGTCCTGTGGAAGACAGGAGGAAGGGAGCCCTCAGTCCTCTAACCTGGAAGAATGGGGTGGAGGAACAGAGATGGGTGACCTGGGGGAGCCGGGTACCTGTAGGAGAGGAGAGGGAGTGTGGCCTCCAGCCACCTGGGCTGGCAGTTCTGGGTTAACTTGCATAAAAGAGAAACACCTGTAAGCAAAGGCCTCCCTAAACTAGGAAAGGGCTCCTCACACTCCCTGGCTCAAGAAATGAGAAGTTCTATTTTCTATAAATTTTTATAAGTATATTCATGGCAGGTGGCCCCACAGCCCCCCTGGTGCTCCCACTCTTGTGTGGTGACTGGCTCCTAACCCGCACAATATGCAAAAGTGAGGACTCAGGAGAGGAGGACAGCCCTCCCCCCGGGGCGCTTTGGCTGGGGGGGGGCAGGGGGGGGGGGAGCCAGAGGCTTGTGGAGAGCCTGTGTGAGGAGGAGCCTAGGCCACCTGCCCGGGGCCGGTGAGTGAACCTGGAGGCAGCTCGCCCACTTTTCCGCCCACCAGGCCTTCAAGGGGACCACAGTCCACCAACAGCCAGAGGCAACCCAGAGGCAAGCTTGTTCAGCCCAGTGTTGGGGTAATTTGTTACCATAACAAGTAATTAACACACTAATATAGTTACTTCTGTGTTATTGGTTTGCTAATCAGTAATTTTCTCTGTAGCTTACTAACTGAAAACAGTCCCCGTGAGTTCCCAGCGCTACACTCCCACCCCTTTCCCATGTCTGCCCCCTCCTGCTTTGGGCCTCTTGTAAGTAACAAGGTCCCATCGTCTATCGGGCTCTTGGTGCATCTTTAGCTTTAGAGGGTCCTGTGTCACCCTGGCCCAGGTAAGAGGCTGTGAGCCGAGACTGCACCCACCCTGCCACCTCCCTCTGGTCACCCCAGACTCACCCGAGCAGTTTCTGGATGTTCCCGGTCAGTGTGGAGAAAGCCACACTCAGCTCGGTGAGCTGGGTCATCTGGCTGAGCTCCCAGGCGATGGAGGTGAGGAGGGGGTCCTCACCCTCGGTAGTTGGGGCGCAGGCAGGGGGCGTGTCAAAGGCCTTGGCAGGCAGGGTGAGTGAGACCAGCTGGGGGAAGTGCAGCTGGGCCAGCAGCTGCTGCACGTGGCCCGCGTGCAGCCGCACGTTGTGCACCACCTGCAGCCTGCGCAGCTCGCCAGGCCCCGCCAGACACAGCACCTGCAGGAGCTGGCTGGGGTCCAGGCTGTCCGCCCGGAAGGAGAGGCAGCGCAGGCGCAGTGGGGCGGGAGCTGCCGGCCCCAGGGCCTGCACCACCAACTGGAAGTTTCCATCCGTGACGAAGATATCAGCCAGGACCTTGACAGAATGCTGGGCGGCATGGGGGTCCGCCTGCAGCTCGCAGCAGGTCCTCGCCAGCAGCTCTGTGCGGCCCCACCGGCCCAGCGCCCTCCCGCAGGGGCACTGTTGCACCTGCACATCTCGGACTCCCGTGAGGTCAGCCAACTGCAGCCGCCGCTGGCCCCTGCCCTGGAGCACGTGGTCCGCCAGGCCCCTCAGGCAGGCCTCCAGGCAGGCCCTGCAGGCCCGGTCTCGCAGGTCTCCTGCGTGGTCCGGGCTGGGCCCCAGCAGCGCGCCCAGCCGGAACTCCTCCAGTGGCCACCGCTGCAGCAGAGCGCGGATCACCTCCGCCCGCTCCAGCAAGTAGCTGGCTTTGAAGAGGAGTGGGTAGAGGTTGTGGGCCACGCTGTCCAGGCTCTGCAGGGCCACCTGGGGGTGGGACGCCAGGGCCTCGGCAGAAGCAAAGCGCAGGGACTTCATCCTGCCCACCTGCGGTGGCAATGGCAGGACAGGGCTCTCCCCTTGTGATTCTCCCGAAGACACGTGTATGCCCGCCACTATTTTTAGCTGCAGCTGCCGGGAGCAGCTTGCCTTTGGGAGGGAGGTGGCCGGCCAGCCCTGTGTCATCTGATGGTTATTTTGGTCCTGGAGGCCTGTTTGGTTCTGGGCGAGGTGTCTGGCGGCAGCCGGCATATCTTCGTGGAGCTCGGCTGGTGAAAGCAGAGCTGAGTGCTTAGGTCAGAAGAGGTCTGGGCCCCATAAAAGTGCCGCCTGTGCCCACTGCAGGGGTGGGTAGCCTGTGCTTGGGAGCTGCAGTAAGCTGGTCCCAGGGCAGTCTCCTGGTGGAGCGCATCTGCCCCAGCTCTAACCCCGTCCACAGTTATAGGAGCACAGAACAAGGTCAGCCTTGGGCTAACAAACCTTTCACAGAACCTCTGGGGGCTGGAGTCCCCCTGGCCTTACTTCTGGGAATAGGGACTGGTACCCAGGATGGGGGTAGGCACCTCTGACAACTGTTGTGCCAGCCCCCTAAGGCATCGGCACTTTGCTTCATCCCTTCTCTTCCTTTATTCTCTCCAAGGACCCAGTGAAGACTGTGCCCCCCCCCCCTTTCATGGGAGGGAGCCATGGTCTGAGTGAGCTGGGAGGACAAGCAGACAATCCCTTGTGGGCCTGCCTGACAGCAGCTGGGAGATGTAGGCTCAGCACCCTCCCTCACCCCTGCAGTGTCCCCATCGCTGACCATAGACCCAGGAGGCAGGCGCTGCTGCAGGTCGGATGGGAGGCCCTGGGAGCCATGATGTGGTGGTCAACTCTTCACTCTGAAGGGAGGCAGAATACGATGTGCCAAATATGCCACATTGGCATCAGGATTATTTTGAGCTAAAGGCACGTGAACAATAGCAGGTGCTAAGCTCCCCCTTTCTTCCTAAAAGCAGGAGCTAAAGCTTCATGTGAGCCCGGCTGGTGTGGCCCAGTTGGTTGAACATCGTCCTGTGCACCAGGAGGTCGCTGGTTCAGTTCCCATGCCTGGGTTGTGGGCTCGATCCCCAATAGGGGACGTGCAGGAGGCAGCCGATCAATATTTCTCTGATTGATGTTTCTCTTTCTCTCCCTCTCTGAAATCAATAAAAACATATTTAAAAAAATAAAGCTGCATGTAAGTCACCCTTCCTGCACCAGGAGGGAGGGGGTCAGGCCAGAGAATCTGAGCAAACAGACCTCATTAGTAACTTGTCTTCCTTTACTTTCCCACAGTTGCCTCTTTACTCAGCTTAACAGAGAAATGCTTGGGCTCATCCCCTTTGGGTCTTCGCTTCCTGTGAGGGCTCCATGGCATCTAAAATTTATGTTACATAAACCTGTTTGCTTTTCTTGTTAATCTGCCTTTTGTTACTAAAATGGGTGGAGAAATATTTCCTCCCTACAAAGCCTGGGCATTGATGGCTGTTAAATAATTATTAAATGACTATCTCCCTCCTATCCCCCAACACACACACACACACACACACACACACACACACACACACACACACACACACCACCATCGTTTGGGGCAGGGCTGGAGCGGTTAGCTCACAGGCCACGTGGACAAGCTCTGGGCTGGGAGGGTCACAGCTGGAACAGAGATACAGAGACAGAGAGACGCACACAGAGAAAGATGACAGGAAAAGAGAAAGAGCAAGAGAAGGGGGGAGAGGCAGAGAAGGGCAGTGGGAGGAAAGGACCTGCTGAGGTGTGTGGCATGTGAGGGAGTGCGTGGGGGGTGTGGACGCTCCCTCAGGGTCCTGCAGGCAGCTGTCCCCTCTCAGCCTCCCTCAGGGAGGTGGGGGATGGGAAGGTCTCAGCTCCCAGGGTGGAACCCACTACAGTCAGGCAGGTGACGGGTGTGTGAGCAGTGGGACTTCACCTGATTTACCAGAAGGTGTTTGACGTGGATGTGGACCGCAGAGCGAGGCCCTGCTGTCCCAGCCACGTCCCCTCAGGTTGCAGGAGCTGGGCTTCCTGGTGACATATGCAGGAGATGTCCGTGGACACAACAGACCTTGTAGAAACACGCAGCCACATGGTAAAAACACATCCTATTTATTTCTGTACCTAAGTTTGGGACAAGTCAGCACTAAACATGGAACAAAACAGTCTCCACAGCTGGCAAATCACAGAGGCATGGCCCCTGCCACCACCGCTCTTGGTCCTGGAGGTCCATGTAGTGGTGGGGACGGGGGTGGGGGGGTGGGGCGCGCGCAGGGATGTCTGTGGCAGGAAGCTCATTATGGTCTGGCGTCTCCCAGGCTCTCCCTGCTTCTGATTCAACTCATCTGGT
Source organism: Myotis lucifugus (assembly GCF_000147115.1). Taxonomy (NCBI): domain Eukaryota; kingdom Metazoa; phylum Chordata; class Mammalia; order Chiroptera; family Vespertilionidae; genus Myotis; species Myotis lucifugus. The sequence goes on along the minus strand of NW_005871048.1, from coordinate 48,895,007 downwards.
GAGGGTGGGTGGTCTTCTCGGGCAATGTCCACACCAACCGGCCTCCAGCACTGGCGCCTCAGAGCTGCAGGCCCACCTGCCGTGCCCCATCCCCACTCTGGCGCCTACCTGGGAAGCAGGGTGCAGCCTCCACCCAGGCTCACAGGGGATCACCTGTGGCCCCTGAGCCTAACTCTAGTATCACTCTACATACAACGTGTTACACAGGAAACAGAACTGAGGGTCCCATTATACTCACCCTGCATCTGGGACACATCTCTGTGGGGCCCCACCTGGGGACCATCACCCATGGCCTGAATTGCCTGGAAGGTGGGCAGACACAGTCCCAGAGGGCTCACCCTGTCTGAGGCCCACGTGTGTCTGGGCCTCCGCATGGAACAGGGGGTCTGTGTGCTCCCACCACAGTGGGAGAGGCTGGGCCGCATGGGGTGTCAGTGCTGGACGGAGGTGGAAGAACCATACAGGAAGGACGAAGCGGAGGCCTGGCCATGCACAGGCTGGGCTGGGGGTGGGGTGGGGGGCATGATGGGAAGGACTTTAGGTCCCAAGGGGCGTGTGACCGAGAATCCCGGGGCTGGGAGCCGTGTGTCAGGAGCGCCCAGCTTGTGTTTCATCCTCAGACCTCACGTACAGGTCCAGGTTGAGGTTCCTCTGCCTGGAGGAGCCACATCCCATCCAGGTCTCAGAGCTGTCAAAAGAATGACCCTGTTACCTCCCCTGGCCTCCTCGAGCCCATACCACGTGTGAGTGCGAATGAAACTTCGTGGCCCATGCGCAGAAGTCGGTATTTTGTGGAAGAGCCACACTCAAGGGGCCAAAGAGCCGCATGTGGCTCGCAAGCCGCAGTTTGCTGACCACTGACTTAGATGATTTCACATGTGTTTTGTGGAAAACAGTCTATTTTATAGGCACAAGGGATTCACATGGACTTGCAGACTTGTCATTGGCTCTGGGACCTACACACACACGGAAGGTGGTCAGTGCAGGGAAACTGTGGGAGGCGGTGGGGATGGCGGGAGGGGTGGGCAGGGGTTCTTCTCCGGAGTCTGAGAATGGAGCTCAGGCCGAGATGTCTCCTGCACGCCTTTGTGCCTCCCCCACTGCCCGCCCAGAACACCGAGGCCTGAGATCTTGGTGTAGGAAGTGGCTTCACACCCAGGGAACCTGCTGCCAAGTCTTCCTGATGATTGGACTGTGGCTCCCACCCATGGCAGTGGTGCCCGTGCGGCACCTTGTGCCTGCTGTGACGTGGATTCGAAGTGTGCATGGAATTCCCGCACGGAGCATTGGGCAGAATGAGTGACAGCCTTGTCTGAGGACAACTGCTGGCGAGGCACAGGACACGGGCAGGTGGGAGTGGGTATCAGGGAGGCCCCATTCTCAGGAGAGGGTGCCAGGTCCCCTTGAGCCACTGCTGATAGGGGGTGCTCTGGAGGACACCCTGGAGGCAGGGCGGGATGGGTGGTCTCCACTGCCTTGTGGGGGAGACTATCTGCAGCAGGGGCTGAGGGCCTGGCCCTCCTGTTGGACAATGGCCTGAGCTCTCCGAGTGGCCAATGCTGGCCTCTTGAGTCTGCTGGTCGCCAGGGGGTTTAGGCAGCGAGACAGAGGGAGGTCAGACGGGAAGATGGAGAAGCAGGGGAGCAGCCCTGTCTGGCTGGTGCGCCCTCTAGTGGTGCTGTCAATGCCGGCTGTGCGATCACGATTTGGAAGCATCTGCAACAGGCAGAGACTCAGTCAGGCAGCCTGGGGGTGGCGGGGTGCCCGGCGCCTTAGGGAACACGGTGGGCGATAGAAAACCCCTGGTCCATTGGGGAAGCTGGGAAAACCGTTACTTACGGAGTGTTTTGCCTGCCACTCAAACCGCTGTCCAGACGCCGAAGACCTGAGGGGTGTTGTTCTGACAGAAAGGGAAGGAAGTCACTACAGAACCAGCGTCATTGGGCCTCACCAATGATCTGGGGCAAGGGAACTAAAGACTCATTCCCTCGACTCTCGGCTCAGTGCACCCTTAAAGCCGGACCTTCCCTTCTGACGCTTCCAGGAGGCGGTCTGAGTGCCTCTCTCTAGCCCTGGGGATGTGCCTGCAGACGCACGGGGATGACGTGGGGTGGGCCAAGGCACTGACCCCACAGGCCCAGCACGTCCTGCGAGAAGGCCTCTTTGAAAAGGTAACTTGTGTGTTGACTGGCCCCTCTCCTGGCCACGTCAGTCCCTCCCCTTGAGGAAGATGTCTGAGTGCACATCCCGGGCAATGTTTGGGGCCTCCTCCTACAACAGGCTGGGCCCCAGACACCCTCCCAAGATAAAAACACACATTTGTATGAATTTGGGGAAACACTGATTTGCCAGGTATGTGATCCCTTCAGAAGGGCAGGACTGGGGGGTCCTGTGAGTGTCCCAGGCAGAGCCCCTGCTGACCCTCGCCCTGCATCTTCTGATTTCAGCTTGCTCCTCGGCAGGCTGCTTGGAAACGGCTTCTGCTGACCATCAGCCCTCTTACACCCAGGACTGCGGGGACCTCGAGTGGGGGCACCATTGCATGGAACCAGTGAATGCCAAATGGTACAGACCAGGCCTCCAGGTGGCCCGCCAAATCTCAGCAGTGAGGAGGCCCTAAAACCACCCTGGCTAAGGGACTCCAAGTGTCCAGGGACTGAGCCAGGCCTTTGGTTTCTAGCCAGCCTGCCCAGCGTGCAGTGCTTAGTGCGGGCGGGGAGCAGATTCACGTGCATAATGACCCCTTGGGGTGGGGTCTGTGTGGTCCTGGGCAGCCCAGCATCACTTGGGCAGGTGCTGACTGCGCCCTAAGCACCTGGGCCTCTCGTGGGGGGTCTCAGAAGAGGGGACACTCACGGTCGTGGTGAACTGGCCTCCGTCAAGCTGTGGCTGCGGGTCCCTCGGTAGAAGGGGGGGAGATGTGCTCTGGGGTCCCTTATCGGAGAACAGGGGCTGTGACAGCTCGGGTTGGCCAGGGCTGCTGTCCCCCGACTTGCACTGGGAAGACTCCGAGCTCTTGGCACCTGTGGAGAGGAGCGGAATTAGGGCGGGTCCATCAGGGTGAGAGCTGCCCGGCCTCTTCTATGCTCAGGGGCCTCAAAGCCTGTCAATCAAAAGCTAGGTGTTTTCTGCTCCATGTGCAAGCTTCTAGCAGCATGTGAGGCTGGGTCAGAGCAGGATGGCGCGGCAGGAAGGTAGATACCAAGTATGCTCATGGACAAGTGTTTCCTGACCCGCTTCTCTGAGCCAGTGTAGCTAATAGACCAGGGTGGGCAGCGCCCAGACAACCTCTCCACCAGTAGGTGGTCTCCAGCTCATGCTGGGGGCTCCGTAACCACTGGATATGCAAGTCAAAGGGGAAGCAGAAACTGAGACCAAAGAAGGCCCCACCCCTTAAACAAGGAGCCAGAACAGGACAAACAAGACCTGACACCCTTCCCTTCCCCTCTGCACCCCCCCCCCCCCATCTCCCCTGCAGGACTGTAGGGCCGGCCTAGCTGAAGCCACTGGGTCCAGGCCCGGGGTCACTCCCCAGAGCTGAGACCGGTGTTCTAGGCCACTGCCTGGGCAGTCTCAACCTCCTGCATGGGTGGCTGGTGGCCTTCCCCTGTGATTCTCTGCAGGATCACGAGTGCTGTTTGGGCACCGAGCTGAGGATGGCCAAGATGAGTCCTTAACACAGGCCCTTCCACCTTGTCCTCACATCCGGGCTCCCCGGCCTCAGACTCAGCCTTGACTGGAGGCTGTGCCAGCCCAGATGCGAGCTACCTGCGGTCCTGGAGCCAGAAGTATGAGTCCAGGAAGTGCAGTCGCTCTGGGCTGGCAATGCCACATGTCCCCATTGTACTCCGGTGGCCCAGCCTGCAGTGGCTGCTGCTGGTTGTGATCAGGTGTGCAGCACCTGGCCACCTGCGCTCCCCGGCAGGGTTCACGCGCAATGCCTTCCATCGGGCACAGAGATGGCTTGGAGTCAGCTGCAGAGCCCTCAGATGTTGTCCTGCTGGCAATGACACATTTTGGGCTTGGGAAGGTGCTTGTCCCAGGCAGTGTGGTTGAGGATGGGCCGCATCTGGGCAGGAGGCCACACGCCAATAACCAACCATGGTGAATTCCAGACACACCCCTTCCTCCACGTGGAAGTTGTGCAAAATACTGCTTCATTGGGATGTAAGCGACATAAGAACGTGCACACCTCTAAAGTACAAACAGACATCTTTGGACATGTATATGCACCGTGAGGTTACATGTGTACACACCAGTCAGAGAGAACATGTGTGTCGCTCACCAAAAGCTGCTGGTGCCAGTTATGTTCAGTGTGGTCACTGACACGCTGAGCACAGGTCCGCCTCTGACCAGTCAGCCCTCTGTTCTTTGTTCCCTCTTCTTCTTTCTCTACATTCTTTGGACTTTTTTCTTACAGTTTCATTTTGTCTCCTTCGTTGGTGTTTCAGCTGTCTCTTTGCTTTACTTTAATGCAGCGGTTCTCAACCTGTGGGTCGCAACCCCTTTGGGGGTTGAATGACCCTTTCACGGGGGTCGCCTAAGACCATCGGAAAACACATATATAATTACATATTGTTTTTGTGATTAATCACTATGCTTTAATTATGTTCAATTTGTAACAATGAAATTGGGGGTCACCACAACATGAGGAACTGTATTAAAGGGTCGCGGCATTAGGAAGGTTGAGAACCACTGCATTAGTGGTTGTTTTAGGTTTTATACTCTAACAGATCACAATTTGCCTTCAAGTGATATCACTCAGTTCACAAACAGCACAGAACCCCACGTCTGTGGATGCTGTTGTCCGACAGCTCGCGGATGTGCCCCTCTTCCTTCTCTCTGCCTCTCTGTGTTTCACTTTGGACACTTTCCACTGATGTGTCTTCAAATTCACGTAACATTTTCTTCTGTTACCCCATCCGGGCTCATTTTCATCTCAAATATTGCAATTTTTGCACGTCTATATCCTTTCTTGCTGTTTTCATCTCTTCCACGTCATTACTTAACTTCTTAGACATCAAGAATGGTTATAACAATGGTTTGAAGGCCACAATGGATAATTCTAACGTCTAGGTCAGCTTCGGGCTGGTTTTGCCGGGTTGGTTATTCTCATTGTGGCTTGTTTTCTACTTCTTTGCTTGACTGTTGCTCTGACTGGATGTCATAGAATGTGAACTGACCTTCTTGGGTGCTGGATACTTTCGTGATTCTATAAATCTCCAGGAGCTTGGTTCTGGGATGTAGTGAGGTTATGTGGAAACGAGTCCTCTTGGGTCTTGCTTCATGATCTGGTGGGTGCGTCGGGGGCAAGGGTCAGTTGAATGCTCCCTCTTCCTGAGATAGGCCCTTCCAACGGCTCGCCCAGAACCCTGTGAACTACACATGTCCTGTCCAGCTGGTGGGATAGGCGCCCATGTGACTGTGGAAAGTGCTCTCTTGGCCTTTCAGAGGTTCCCCAGCTCTGGGGGTTCTCACGTGCTGTGCTGACCACATGATTTGGATTTTGGAGGGGAACCACCTGTCAGGCTCCCAAGGCCTCTTGCTGCACAGGCCTCACCCACCCCATCCTGCAAACCCCGCCACCTTGGTCTCCTCCACACGGAGAGTCTGTGCACCATGTTTGGGGACTCTCAAGGCAGAAACCAGGGTAGCCACAGGGCTCACCTCATCTTTCTGCCTCTCAGGGTCACTGCTCTTTGTTGTCAGATGTTCTGTGTTTTGAAATCTCTCATTTTATATATTTCTCCTGGCTTTGTTTTGTCTGTGTGGGTCTTTTAAAATTTGTTTTAAATCTGTCCCGTTACTTCATTTTGGGTGGAAGTGAAAGGTTGGTTTTTTTAAAGTAAAAGAAACATGCTAATTTGTTTGAAAACACTGGAAGTGTATAAAATCAAGCGAAACAAATGAACACATACACTGGCCCTGAACCACATCAGCCGTCAGAGGCTGGAGCACAGGTGGCCACAGCGCACAGTGCACTCACGTAGTGCAGGCTGGCTCCCCGTCTCCTGCTCCGGCTCGTCCTCCTCAATGCAGGCATGGACGTCGTGCGGCCAGGGCCAGTGAGCTTGGCTGGTGGACACGTGCAGGGCGGCAGAGGACTGGCTGCTGGAGGAGGAGGTGCTGCTGTCTGAGATGGTGGAGTGCGGTCTCTTGAAGGGGGTGGGGTGGTTGCAGGCAGGCACAGCTGTGGATGCGTGGGCTCTTGACTCTGGAAGGAGACAGAAAGCAAGTCGTTGGCCCCTGCTTCAGAAGTGCAGCCTGGACGCCAGAGCCAGACGGGGCCCTCAGGAAGACTGGCCAGGTTCTGTGCCTGCAGCAGCCACCCTGCTAAGTGCTGCCCTGGTGCTCGGGGCCTGGGTTCCAGCTGGCAGGGCAGAGTGGGGGAGGGTTGGGGCCATCTTACCTGTTCCATTCATGTTGTACTCAGCAGCTTGATCACTTAGGGCTGCGTCGCTGGGCTTGATGTCCAGGAACGGTGTGCTGCCCAGCCCCATTGACACTATTTCTTGCATTCTGAGTTCTGAAATAGAAGAATGTAGGACACTTTTCCAAGCAACTCCTTGGGTTTAATACCACCCTCGATGGTGTTCTGCACCCAACACCCTCAGTTCAGACCCGGCTGCCCAGAGTGATGCTGGGGGGCCAAGTGGCCTCACAGTGGCCTCTCAGAGAAAATGGGGTGACAGAGGCCTCCAGGAGGCACATGGCCATGAGAAGGACATGCTGACAGATATCTGTGTGTCTCTGAATACTGAGAGGAGACCTAAGCATATGGTGAGAGTCTAATAATGAATTACTTTTTGGTAAAACTAAAAAAGAAAAGAAAAGAAAAGAAAGATAACAGTTATGGTTGGTGGGAGGATGTAGAAGGAAGGGCAGGAGCAGAGGAGCCTGGGGAGGGGATGGGGACCCAGCCATGGGCCTCCTGCTCCTTATAAGGGCTGGATCCACTCCAAGGGATTGAGGAGCCACCAGGCACCCTGAGCAGAGCTGCCTTGTGCAGCGTGAGCACATGTACATGTGCATGCATGTGGGTGCACACACGTGGGTGAATGTGCGGGCATATGTATGTGTGCACATGCGTGTGCACATGTGTGCAGGGGTGGTCTATGCTTCGAAGGAGATGGCAGTGGGGGGGCTTTGGAGCATCTCCATGATAGGTTAAGGCTCTGGGCATGGGACAGTTACTGAGGGGACAGGTGGCTGTGTTAGCCATTTGGACATTAGAGCCTGTAGCGTTCCTCAGGCCTGCAGGATCCGAGCTGCCACAGGAAGGCCAGGTTAAGGTGTCGTTAGGAAGATGGCATTTATAGTGGCCAGACTGGATGAATGGCTACTTGTGAGTGTAGACAGAGGTGCCCCAGTGACAAAATCAGCGCAGAAGAGGTAACAAAGGGGTGAATTGAGAAGGAAGAAACCTGGTAGGGATCCCAGCAGAAGGGAAAGGGTGCCTTATTGAGGAGGGGCCCTCATGGGTGGGGAGACCACAGGCTGACCATCAGCACAGCACCCAGTCAGGAGGCCCTGACAAGCCGGGCAGGGCAGACAGCTGACTTCCATGGGCCTGAGGGGTCGGGGAGCCTATGAGGTACTGCAATGCGGGGTATTGTTTATATTTGTTTTAAGGAGAAATAAGTGTTGTGTGCTAATGGGATGGGTCCAGGCAATTCCTGGTAAACGGTGCTGCCTGAGGCCTCCCCCCCCGCCCCTGCCCACCCTCTCGAGCCCCCTCGCCCACCTCTGTTCCTCAGAACCTGCCGCCACAAGATCTTCCCTATCACATCGGTCCACATGGCCTTGACCTCTGGAGAGCTCGCCTGGAGAATGTAGGAGTCCTGGGATTTCCGCCGCCTGCGGAACCAGATCTCAAATTTCGCACCACTGTCCCCGACGGTCTCCGTCAAGCCGATTTCAGCCATCTGCAGTCACAGCGCGGGAGCGAACCTCAGAAACGCCCACGAACAACAGACCCCTTTCGGGCTGACACTTGACCCCAAGGCCCTTCAGGGCTGTAGGCCCCTTCACCAGGACACCAAATGGTGTGGACGAGGCCGGGTGGGGGCCAGCTTTGGACAGGACGGATCAAGTTTTCACCCCATCCACACTGGCTCTCTCTCGGGGCCTCAGTTTCCCCACTGGAGAAATGGGGACAATACTGGAAGGTCTGTGGTGCCCTCTGGCTGTCACACACTGGGTGAGGTCTCACACCATCACACTCTGACATGTTCCTCAGTGCTGGCAGGTAAGGGGTTATGGGTTTGGGCTCCTCCCAGGAGTCCCCAAAGCTCTTTACTCTCAGGGCCTCCTTTAGGGGCTGGAGGGCCACCCTGAGACCCACTAAGGGGAGGGCTTCTCTGGTGTTTGCTTTTATCAAAATCCAAAATGAAGTGACTGAGGAGACACTGTTCTCCAGCCAACGAACCAGCACCCAGAAAACCTGGAAGCTTTGGGAGTCACAGGTTTTCAAAATCCAGTCAAAGAACCATAGGAAAGAACATGTACTATGAAGACCAGCAGGGACCAGCCCAACACTAGCAGCATGAGGCACAAGGCGGGCACATTACCTTGAAGGACTGCTTGTATGTGTAGATGTCGTAGCTTCCGTCCACCTTCCTGGTCTTGCTGAACAAGATGAGATCTTCAAAAAGGAAGACATGCCTCAGGTACTTCTTTCTTCCACAGTAAACGATGAACTCATCCCGGCATCTCAGTTGTCCCTGCTCCTTCAAATTCACCTGCGGACCGAGCAAGCAAGGCTCCCTCAGGAACCCTGGGTTTGATCTGAGGCCACCCTGACCTCTGGAGGCGGGTGGGGTGGGGTGAAGGCCAATCATCCAATCAGTCACACCGATGTAATGAGGCCTCCACAAAACCCCAGGAGGACGGTTGCAGAGCTTCCTGTTGGTGAGCACATGAAGATGAGGCGATGCTCCACATCCTTTCCCCACGCCTTGCCCTGGGGCATCTCTTCTGTCTCACCATTCCGAAATGTACCCTTTATAATAAACCAGTGATCCAGGAAGGGAGCTATTTCTCTGAGTTCTCAGAGCTACTCCAGCAAATTAATGGAACCCAGGAGGGGGTTGTGGGAACCTCCCGTCTACAGCTGGTTGGTCAGAAGAATAGATGACAGCCTGGACTTGCGATTGATCAGCATCTGAAGTGGGAAGGAGTCTCTTGGACTCAGCCTGTGGGGTCTACGTCATCGAAGGGTAGGTGGTTTCAGAAGTGAGTGGAATTACAGGATACCCAGCTGGTTCCAAGAACTGCTTGGATGTGTGGGAAAAACCCCACATTGGAACTGGGTGCAGAACCCTCCCGGTGGGGTCCCCTCGAGCCCACATTCATGTTCATCTGTGTGGATGTTACAGTACAAGCCTCTGCCTTCAATTTTACTAAACTTTCCACTTCAAAGCCCTTTTCTTCATTAAAAAAAATGTTTTCACTGATGTTAGAGACAGAGGGAGGGAGAGGGAGAGAAATATTGATGTGAGAGAGAAACATCAATTGGCTGCCTCCTGCATGCTGCTACTGGTTACTGAGCCCTCAACCGGGGCATGTGCCCTCAACTGGGGCATGTGCCCTAACCGGGAATTGAACCACCAATCTCTTGATGCATGCATCAGCTCAACCAACTGAGCCACACTGGCCAGGGCGGCCCTTTTGTTAATTTTAACGGAAACCCCCTTGTTGAAGTGCTGGAATCTCACTCACTGTGTATAAATGCCCAACGTGGTGGCGCCCGGAGTTACCACACCTGAGCTGTCCCACACCATGGACATCCCTCTGAGCTGATACTCGGGGATGTACCTGCTGTGCCCCAGCCAGGCTAGCGCTCTTTGTGGATGGATCCCAATGACAGACAACTTAGCATTGTCTCTCCTATGACTTTCCCTCTGTGTATGGCCCTGTCCTGGGTGATGCCTGAGGATGCTGCTTGGATCCCAGTCATCCCAATTGCTCAGCCAAGTGGACTGGGAGAGTTTGAGGGGCTGTGGGTTCTTGGTGATAATCCCGTGGTTTGTTGCTCTGTTGTCCTCTTGAAACTCTTGTAAAACATTTATCTTGCTTTCCCTAGCCGGTTTGGCTCAATGGATAGAGTGTCGGCCTGCAGACTGAAGGGTTCTGGGTTCGATTCTGGTTAAGGGCACATGCCCGGGGTTGCAGGCTGGATCCCCAGTGTGGGGCATGCAGGAGGCAGCTAATCAATGATTCTCTCTCATCATTGATGTTTCTATCTCCCTCTTCCTCCCCCTTCCTCTCTGAAATCAATAAAAAAATAAATTTATCTTTCTTGTTGAAAGTATTACAGATGCCCCCTCCCCCCCATTGACCCCTACTCCCCAATCCCACCCTCTGCCCAGGCCTTCACCGCACTATTATGTGTGTCCACAGGTTAGAACGCTGCTCTTAGCAAGGTGCCCACATTTTCACTGTGATCTGGAAATTCTACAGCTGTCCATCTGACAACCAGAGACAAGGAATCCTGACTAATCAGGATTCTCCTCTTCCTGCCCATGTGGTCTTGCCACACCAAGGTGTGGGGGATGTGGACGCCAGGCCTCAGCCCCCTAGTAGAGACCAACCTATACATGGCCAGGCCAGGCCTCAAGCCCAATGGCCCAACTCAACTTTCAAATAGCCCTGGTACCTACAACTGTGTGGCATTCGGAGCCCACCTGATCTCACACCCTACCGCTGCTGCTCCAAAACTGGACACTGAGCTCCTCTCTGATCCCCTCTCCCCCTTGGGTGGGGGCCTCTAGGAGGTCTAAGCTTTGGGGACATCCCTAAAGAGAAGTTCTGTGCTCCTGACCCCAGGCACGTCCTTCCCCTTGAACCACGAGAGCCTGTTGGGGCCTCGGGGGAACTTACGTGGCAGCGGCGAACAGCATCCAGGGCCAGCAGGTCGTTGCCGTGGCGCAGCTGGAAGCGAACCATGTCCTCGGCGGCCTTCAGCTCCGCCAGCTCCTGCTCGTGGGCGGGGCAGCGCCCGGCTTCCTTGACCAGGTCCTGCAGCAGCAGGGCGTACTTGCCCATGCGCTGCACGGGCTTCAGCAGGTAGGAGGCCAGGTCCATCTTGTCGCCCAGTGCCTGCTGCTTGTCCTGCAAGGGCCGGGGGACAGGGTCAGTTTGGGCCAGGCCAGGGGTGGTGCAGCAGGCTGGCGGGCTGGGGGATGACCTTGAAGAAGGTGAGACCGTGGCTGCAGAGCAGGGCATCCGACTGGGGCTTGTTCTTGCTGTAGAGTGCGTACATGCCAAACTGTTCTTCCTGCAAAAGGGAGGGCACGATCACCTGAGCGGGGGCTCTGGCCAGAGCCTGGGCTGCGGCCCCAGCCTGCAGCACAGTTCTCAACACGGTCATGAGAAAAGGGTCATGAGAAAAGGACACGGTGTTCCATTAGGGCCACCTTGGCTCCCCCTGCATGGTAAGTGCTCTGGGGTGCAATGCCAGAGTCCTGGATGGGTCTTAATACAGAGTTCGGGGGAAGAGGCATGAGGAGCACTCACAGGTCGGGCAGGGGAGGAGCATGGGAGTGCTGAAATTTTTGTTAATGGTCAAGAACCAAAGTTGTCCAAACATTTAAAATTCTTACAAATATGAAACACTAGAGGCCCGGTGGACGAAATTCGTGCATG
>NW_005871048.1:48879591-48883261 GCF_000147115.1 Myotis lucifugus | reverse complement strand
GATGTCCCTCTCACAATCCTGGACTCGTCTGGCTCCTAATTGCTCGCCTGCCTGCCTGGTTGCCCCTAACTGCCCTCCCCCTGCTGCCCTGGTTGCCCCTCACTGCCGCTGTGTGCCGGTCTGATCACCCCTAACTGCCCCCCGCTGCCGGCCAGGTCACCCTCAACTGCTCCCCCTGCCGACCTGGTCACCCCTCACAGCCCCCGTGCCAGCCTGGTCACCCCACACAGCCTGCTTGTTCAGTCATTTGGTTGTCCCTCACTAACCCCCTGCCGGCCTGGTTGTAGGCAGCCATCTTTGTGAGGGCGTGAGGGTTTATTTGCATATCACCTCTTTATTATACAGGATTATACAAGTTGCACCTTATGGCTAAAAGTGCCCTTTCAAAAATAGCTGAAAAGGCACAATGTGGACTTTCTGTCATCCATGGAGTTTCTTGTGGTCACTTGTATTTAACATTACCAAGGCAAACGTGTCATTGCCCACAGCACAGCCCAGTGCCTACAGCTGTGCCTCATAGCTACTCATTGAAAGAATCTTCTTTTCAGGGTGAATTAAGAATTTTATCAGAGACCCCAACAGGGAGCTATTCCATATTCATGGTTGAGAAGAGACTTAGCAAAGAAGGGCAGCTCCCGCAGGTGGTCTGTGCACCCCGACCAGGTGCTCTCAGAACTCAGGCTGGTCCTAGCGCCTGTCTGGAGGGGAGCTGGCTGGGCCCCAGGCGGGAGGGTGTGAAGGGACCGTGGGCTTCGCCGTGCAGGAAGCAAACTGATTTTGGGAGTTCCTTTTGGCTGATTCGGTGAGGAAGTGGGGCTGTCAATAGAATTAAGTGGACTATGTGGATGAAAGCACCCTGTGGCTTTCAACAAGGGTGCTGCCAGGAGACCTGGGAGGACCATGTCTGTGTGTTGGACCTACAGGCTTATTGTCTGCTCTGGGGACACATGTCCTAAGCCTGGACTGCAGGCTCCCGATGGCCTGGAATGAGGGTGGGCTTTCCAGACCCTGCTGCTCCGAGGGCGAGCACTGACTGCCCACCACAGGGGGGGACTTACGTGTCTCAGAAACCCGCGCCCGGCGGCCAAGGGGCAGTGCCGGCAGCGCTCCAGCTCTGTGAGGAAGTGCTGTTGGTGGAAGTTGTAGAGCTTCTCCAAGTTCCCAAAAATGATGCTGCGCTTCCCTCGCAGGTCCGGCGGCAGGTCCACTCTTTCCATCTCTGGAAAATAGTTGTCGACGACATATCCTAAGGACCTAACATACTCCCTCTCCGTGGAGATCATCTCGGCCATTATGTGCTGCAGGCGGCTGCTGGAAGACACAGAGCGGGCGGGGTGCTGAGGGATGCACATGGGTGCACGGACGGGAGACGCACGGCTCAGCATCTTTCTGGATAAGATTTCTGTCTTCGGCTGTGAGTAAGGTCAAGCCTGCCCCACACCCGAGTCATGCTTTGCTGGAAGCCAATTCCAGCATGTCAGCAAGGCTGAATCATCTGGAAATGGCTGAGGGCATTTCCCCAAATCTGAAAAGGATGCATAATGATTGCTTGCTGCCAGACAGCAGAGGGCATTTCAATCTACATGTTCTTGCCTCCTACTGGCCAAACACCTGAACAGCGTAGGCAGTTTCTCCCAAATCTGACAATGGATTCTGTATACTAAACCCTGGCCTTTGAGACGTATATCTACCTTGCTTTAGGACAATTTGTGTTAATAAAAAGCAAGGGGTCCAGAGAGACAGTAGAACTTGGGTTCTTTAGCTAAGTCTTCTCTGGCTCCCCAAAATGCCTTCCAAAATTATGTTTCGTCTCTGGACTCTTTATTAATTTACACATAGCGCCTTCTCCAGATTCCTGAACCCCTTCTAGATGCTGGATCAACACCCCCGGCATTAATGCTTGGTTCCCGGGAGCTGCTCCCCTGACGTAGAGCGAGAAAAGGTAAGAGGTACAGGGGAGAGGTGTGTGTTTCCATGTTATTGGTCATGGCCTTTCCAAATGAAAATCCTTTAGGAAATGGAAAAGGGGAGATTCGCAGGCTCCCTGACCAAGTCCTGTGGGTTCTCATTCTCAGGCAGCCTGGTGAGCACCTGCTTGGGGGTGGTGGTGGGGTGGCTCCAGCAATAAGAAGACTTGACCCTCAGCAGCGAGCCCTGTGCAAGGAAGTCTGAGCTGGAGATCAGTGAGAAAATGAGTTTCTGATGCACCCTGACTGCTAAGCTATCAGAAGAGATTTCTGAAAAACAAAACAGCTTTAAACTGTAGTGACGTCCCACCCAGGGGCTGAGGAGAAGCAGCTGGACACCACGCAGGGCCTGGGGCCCAGGACAGCGAGGAGACAAAGCGGGGAAAGGGCTCCTGGCGCTCCTTCGTGTGGCGAGCTAGCACTTATGTGCAACCCATCAACTGCACCAAAGGCACTTCATCAGGGAAACCAGAAGGGGTCTGTGGTGGCCTGGCCCCACCCCCTAATAGCAAGGCACGTGCTTTCTCCCTACTTGATAGCATCCTATTGTCAACTTCCTTAAATTATTTAATCCCACCCTAACCGGTTTGGCTCAGTGGATAGAGCGTCGGCTGCGGACTGAAAGGTCCCAGGTTCCATTCCGGTCAAGGGCATGTACCTTGGTTGCAGGCATATCCCCAGTAGGGGGTGTGTAGGAGGCAGCTGGTCGATGTTTTGCTCTCATCGATGTTTCTAACTCTCTCCCTTCCTCTCTGTAAAAAATCAATAAAATATATTTAAAAAAATAAAAAAAATTAATGTCATTAATCCCAATGACACTAATGGCGAATGGCAAGTTTTCTTTTGTTGTTGTTGTTTTTGCCTGCTTTACTTTTTTTTTTTTTAATTTGGAAAAATGTTAAAAGCAAATAATGATGTCAATACACCTGTGGTCAGAAATGTTCCTGATCCCGTTTATGAGCCTTCCCCGTCCCCACCACACATACCAGAATTTATAAACACTTATTGTTTCTAAGAAGGCAGCACATCTGGCCAGCCGGGGGCACCTGCTTCCGGGCAGCCTGGACGTGCCCCTGGAGGTGCCTCTGGTGCACAGCACAGGCCTCGGAGAATCACCTCCTGCCAACACTCACAGAAAACAAGTGTTCTCCTTAAATGCTCAGACACAAAATTAAAGGGGGAGTAGTCTGGATAGTTGGACCAAATTAAATGGAAACGGACTCATGAGGCCGTAATAGCTAGAAATTTCTGGAGAAATGATGCTGATCAGGTGACAGGAGCTCCCCCTGGACACCTAGCAGGTCTGGGTCTTCAGGAAAGATGAGTTTGGTTTAATCACCACCCCCACCCCCGGGCCCTGGCATTTGAGAAGGACTTGCTCCCTCTCTGGGTATAGCGTGGACTCCTCGCTACTAGACCCTGGGGTGGTAGTCTGTGGCCTACGAATGGTGGGAGAGGAGACCTGTCCCCAGCGGCAAAGGCAGGATGGCTTTCCAAACCTGCTGCCTTCCCCACCCAGGATGTCCATTCCGGGTGACCAGGGGCAGCTCTTGTGAGTGGACGGCTCCACCCCTTCGTTCTGCTGCCCTGGAACTTTCTACACGAGCACAGTGGAGCTAGAAGGCCATCCACAAACCCGCGTTACCCACTGCCACCTTCCCATGGAGTCCAGCCACAGGGAACACCCCCCCCCCCCCCCCCGC
>NW_005871048.1:48874481-48879231 GCF_000147115.1 Myotis lucifugus | reverse complement strand
TCTAAACAGTTAATAAAAAGCATCATTTTATACACATCTCAAAGATTAACAGGTTAAAATGGACATCTATCTTCATTTGGGCAATACATACACAGGTACATACTTCTGACCAGGGAGCTTAGAGGCTTTTTAAAAAGCAATTTTTAAGGTAATTTCTTGGTATTGTGGGCTTGATTTGCTTATTATAATTTTCTATAAATGGGCTCCGAGTAACTAGACTTGGTTGTTTAACCATCAAAGTGGGTGTGCCAGGTCACCACATGCTGTGAAAAAGAAGGCATTTTCAATGATTCTGTTCTGAACACTGGAGGTAGTCAACATCTTGCTTAAGGTCAAACACGAGTCTGTCTGGCCTGGACAGGTCAGGGTAGCCTGGAGGGACATCTATTTTGCAGAGCAAATGTAATGACTTTGCATTTCTAGATCCCCACTAGGCCCTAAGTCTGCAGGGCGTCCACCTCACCTTCCTGCTGGCCTCCTCCTGTCCTCCTCGGAGGTGTGGATCCTGGAGGGAGAGGACAGGCTCCGGTTCCGAGTGACCAGGGGGCTTTTGGCATGTGGCCTCAGGGGGGGCTTCTTCTCTGAGGCCACCGTGCTGGCCACGTCCAGGCCTTTGATGAAGCCCCCAGTGTGGGCTGGCCAGTGGGAGTCCCTGGGGCTACTGTCAAGCTGTGGCATCTCCGAGGTGAGTGTTTTCTTCATCATTTTCTTCAGGGGCTGTTTCCTGTGGTGGATGATGGGCATCTGGATGGGCTCAGAGGAGCAGGTGGAACTGTCGTCTGGGGTATGTACACCTGAGTTCAGGTGCTCACCGTCCTGCCCGCAGAAAGTGACTTGTCCGGGGAGGCTGGACAGCAGTTGTGCCCGCTCCCCAGCGCAGCCCTGAGGGTCCGTGAGGGGGGTCCAGGATGGCTCGCGGAGCCTCATCTCGGCCCCTTGGTCAATGAGCTCATGCTTCAAGGGCCCCTGGTCTGGAGGGGTGGCACCAGGGCCCGGGGCAGCCTCAAAAAGGGCTTCTTGGGAGCAGAGGTGCATCTGCTGGCACTGCAGCCACAAGGCGTGCCACTGCTGCAGCGCCTGCTGGCTGCCCAGGCCCAGCACCGCCACGCTCGCCAACACCCCCCTGGCATCCTGGGGACAGCTCTTCAGACACTCGGCCACCAGCTCTGGGCCCAGAGGTTGCAGGCACTCACCGCCGTGCAGCATCCCCCTGTTCACCTGTGCAGCAAAGGGGGGGTGCAGGTCAGTACAGTGACGGATTCGCACAGCCCGATGGCTCTGCAGGCCCCACCCAATGTTGTTCTGCCATCCAGGCACCCACAGTGCGGAGCAGGGGAGCCAGGCAGCCAGAGTGAGAGGAACATCCCTCTGCCCATGGGGGCAGCTGCCATCTGGACTCACCCAGAGGGCTCACACAAGTCCTCCACAGGCCCCAGGGCACCGTGACGGTGTCCCAGGACCAGGGGATGTCTGTGAAATCAGTTATTCCACATCTCCGCCTGTTGCGGGGGCCCGAGAGGCATGACAGCAGGCAGAGATCGCCTGCCTCTGCCCTGCCCTGTGCTGGCCTCCCCTGACCCCTCGGATTCTGTCAAGAGGGGTGGTGCTCCTGAGGGCTGTAGCCCCAGGGTCCCCAGTGGCCAGGCAATTCTAGGGTGCTGTGAGGTCACAGCCTCGTGCTGTACTGTGGCGATTATTTTGGGGACCTGGGCAGTAAGTGGACTTTTATAACTGAGCTGGTAAACAAGCAGAAAAGTCCACATGCCCATTTGGCCCATGTGTTCAGAACAATGAATGGACTCTTCACAGGTCTCCTGAGAACCAGGGGCGTGGTCTGACAGGAGTGCTGGCCAGCTGTCCCAGCGCCCCGCCCACCCAGACCAGCAGGGGACAGCACTCACTAAATGTCCGAGGAGTAAAGGACGAGGGCAGCACACGTGGGTCCCCGAGTGGAACTCCGCTGGGTCTCTTACCGCTAGGCAGAACTGGGAGTGGCAGGCCCGCTGGGCCAGCTCTCCCTCCGTCCGCTCCTGGCCGGCTGTGGCGCTCAGATACCCCCCGGCGTCCTGCACCGTGTCCTCTGTGCCCCTCGAGTCGTTCTCTTCCTTCAGCTGTCGTCCTTGCTGACGGCACTGCTGGAGCCCAAGGAATCAACCATCAGCACAAGCTGGGCACTTACTCTGGGGTCCCGGAGCGAGGGCTGGGCTGCACCCACCGTCGGCCTGGGGTGCCTGGCTCGCAGCTCCGGCTGCAGCAACTTCACGTTCCCAACAGGCAGCAGCTCCAAAGGGCTCGGCCACGTCTCGTGCTCTCTTTCAAACCATGCTTTGATCTACGTGGGAAAAGAAGATTTTACTTTCACACGTGTGAAGGAGTCCGGCTCTGAGACTGTGGAGGAAGGAGGCGTCAGGTGCTACCCCGGGGGCTGGCTCGCGCGTTCTGACACTCCTTCTCCTGATGCACACACGGCATCTCACTCGAACACGTGAGTAGCTACATCACAGTGAGGGCCACAATGAAGGCTCCAGTTTACAACTATTTTCATTGCTTGGAACTGGAAATTGAGATCATTGAAAAATAGATCCAGAACTCTGTGTTGAAACTTCTTACTATGCTAAACATACCCAGGAAATAGTTTTCAGGCTGGTGGTGCCTGGACACCGGGGGCTGCCTGGGAGTGACAGAGGGGCCGGCGGCAGCCCTGCCTGCACCTGACAGTGTGATGAGGTCCAGGTTTTCATTTTAGAGACAAATTTCATGGCACTATCTCGTGGTTCAGACTGAACATGTCAGAGGGAAATGCTTCGTCCTCATTCAGAGTTCTCACTGGAGAGCAATGCCAGGGACCCCCGGCTGTTAGGTGCCCAAGAAGAGAGGTCTGTTATTAAAAACAGTGGGATCAGGCTGCACCATGACCACAAGGATTGGATTCAGTGCTCCCAGCTGTACAGGCAGAGGAGAGAGATCAGTGGACATTCTTTGTGGGGAGAGTCATGGAGAAAAATATCAAGACAAGAATTCTATTTTATTATTTGTTAATTTTTAACATCTTTATTGTTGAAAGTATTACATATGTCCCCTTCCCTGCCCCCTCCCCCATTGATCCCCTCCACCCCACCCCCACCCCTCACCCCAGGCCCTCACCTCCCCACTGTCTGCGTCCATGGGTTATGCACGTATTCATACAAGGTCTTTGGTTGATTACCTCCCACCCACCTATCCTCCTAGATTCTGCACTCTGTTCCATGCTTCCATGTCTCTGGATCCACTCCGTTCATCAGTTTATTTTGTTACTTAGATTCCAATATGAATGAGATCATGTGATACTTGTCTTTCTCTGACTGACTTATTTCACTTAGCATGATACTCTCCAGGTCCCTCCATGCTGTCTTAAAGGGTAAGAGATTCTTCTTTTTTACTGCTG
The DNA here is from genome assembly GCF_000147115.1 of Myotis lucifugus. NCBI lineage: Eukaryota > Metazoa > Chordata > Mammalia > Chiroptera > Vespertilionidae > Myotis > Myotis lucifugus. Next base: position 48,875,807 of record NW_005871048.1, on the reverse strand, counting down.
CATAGTATTCCATGGTGTAAATGTACCACAGCTTTTTTATCCACTCATCTACCGATGGGCACTTGGGCTGTTTCCAGACCTTAGCTGTTGTAAATTATACTGCTATGAACATAAGGGTACATACATTCTTTCTGATTGGTGTTTTCAGGTTTCTTAGGATATATTCCTAGAAGTGGGATCACAGGGTCAAATGGCAGTTCCATATTTAGTTTTTTGAGGAAACTCCATACTTTTTTCCATAATGGCTGCATCAGTCTGCATTCCCACCACAGTGTACTTTTCTCCACATCCTTGCCAACACTTGTCCTTTGTTGATTTTTTGATGGTAGCCATCTGACAGGTGTGAGGTGATACCTCATAAAACAAGAATTTTATAAGGAAGCACCGGTGATGTCAGAGCTGCCGGTGGGGAGGAGCAGGAAATGGACAGCATAGCAGAGGCCTCTCGGAGGTGGAGTGCACCCTCCAATCATGTGAACAAATTTAATTCTAGTTGGTTTGAAGATTTAAATGAGAAAATTAAAACCATAAAGGTCGTACGATGGAATACATTAGTTATTCTGTAACCTTAAAGTAGAAAAGGCCATTTCAGTCATAAGCAAAGTTAAAAGACAAATTATAAACCGGGGAAATTATTTGCAACATAATGAAAGGATCAGAAGAAGTGACACAATGAAACTATTACAAACAGTAGAGAAACTGGCCAAGTGCAAGAAAATGCAACTTATTAAAGAATAAATACAAATAACCAATAAATGCATGAAGACAGAGCTCCACTACAGCATAAAATCCCAAATGCAAACACTGGTGAGATCCTGAACTTGTACTCGTCAGATGAACGTGACGATAATCCACGCTGGGCAGGCTGGCTGGGGCCACTTGCCAAATGTGTAAAAACAGTGCTGAGCCGAGGAATTTGTCCACAGTGAACAACCCAAAGAGTGAGAGAGGCAGGCATAGTGATGTTTATGACAGCAAAAAGCAGGGCTGCTCAGGGTACTGGGCATATAGCCCACCAGACAAAGCAGGTCAGAAGCAACTGTGTGCAGCATGATCACACTTAAAAAAAACAATCCTCACCCAAGGATGGATGGATGGATGGATGGATGGATGGATGGATATGTGTGTGTGTCTGTATGTATGTAGGTATGTGTGTGTGTGTGTGTGTATATATATATATATATATATACACACACACACACACACACACACCGGAGAGGCCTGGGGCAAAAAAATTTTGTGCACTCGGGGGGGGGGGGGGGGCCCCTCAGCCCTGGCTTTTGCCCTCTTCGCAATCTGGGGACCCCCTTGGGGGGAAGACCCCCT
>NW_005871048.1:48819866-48874134 GCF_000147115.1 Myotis lucifugus | reverse complement strand
GGGGACCCTCACCCCATGAGGGTGTGGCCATCCTGGGTGAGGGGCGTGATGGCTGTTTGCATGCTGGCCATGGCCCCCAGCCACCCAAGCTCCCAGTGGAGGCTGGCTGGAAGCAGGTATCTGGGATTTATTTATCTTCTATAATTGAAACTTTGTTGCCTTGAGTGGAGGCCACAGCCGGCCAGGGCAGGCGGGAAGCTTGGCTTCCTCCATCGCCGGGGCAACCAAGCCTCCTGCTTGCTCCAGCTCCATGGCTGCTGGCCCCAATCTTGGTTGGGTTAATTTGCATATAGTCGCTCTGATTGGCTGGTGGGTGTGGCTTGGGGCATAGCAGAGGTGCGGTCAATTTGCATGTTTCTCTTTCATTAGATTAGATATATGATTGCTTTTTGGAGAGAGGGGAAGAGAGAAACATCGATCGATTGCCTGTTGCACCCTGCCCCCCCCCCACCCCTCCCCACACACCATCCCCTGTACACACCTGACCTGACTCCGAACAGAACCCTCAAAACCTTTAGGTGCTCAGGACGACCACTGGCAAAGGAGGGACCCCCAGCCCTGTGGTCACTGGGGCCAAAGTGCCCAGAGGAGACCAGAGGTGAACAGGCGTCCAGTGAGATAAAACAGGGCCCAGACCAAGGTCACGAGCAGAACAGAGAAGGATCCTCTACTGCAGTGGTTCTCAACCTGTGGGTCACGACCCCTTTGGGGTTCGAATGACCCTTTCACAGGGGTCGCCTAAGACCATTGGAAAACACATATATAATTACATATTGTTTTGTGATTAATCACTATGCTTTAATTATGTTCAATTTGTAACAATGAAATTGGGGGTCACCACAACATGAGGAACTGTATTAAAGGGTGGCAGCATTAGGAAGGTTGAGAACCACTGCTCTACTGCAATGCATGAAGGGAAAGACATGAAACGGTGCCTCCAAAATTCGGGAGGGAAATTTTAAAGCTACCGTGAAATGTGAAGGTGGAAAAAGACAGTCAGATATCCAAGGTCTCAGTAATTTTCATCCCACCATCCCTTTTTCTGGAAAGTCCTGGTGGGTATTCTGTTCAAAACAACAGGAAAAAGAAAGAAGAGGAAAATCTGGCATATGGGAAATAGCAGTCCCCACAGGACAGAGAGGGGACTCCGCAGGATGGAGGAGAAGGAAGCAGAGACTCCACAGGGCGACCCACAGGTCAGAGGACCCCAGGCAGGGCAGCCCCTTCAGCTTGGGGTGTCCCAAGTCAGCCATCCTCCGGGCTGCCACCACCCAGGTTCCCAGCGAGCTGGCTCACTCCTGTCTGTACCTGCCTTGTCCTGGCTGTGCTGATGGTCTCCTGTCCCTGCCCCCTGCCCCTGCTGGCCCATGACTGGAGCTGGGGCTGGTTGTGGGGAGACCGAGGAGGGGAAATAGTAGCCACACCCCATCATGCCTTGGGGCCCCCTGGCAGTGGCAATCCTGCCCCCTGACCGCCCTGAGGTGATCTGACAACTTGAGGATCCAGGGACATTTTCCAGTCATCTTCACCTTGCCCTATACACCTGGCTGTGTAGGCTCCCGTCTTCACAGTATTTGCATGGAAATAGTGGTTGATAAAATAATAATGATTTTACTTAAAAGTAGGTAGTCATGTGCAGCATAATGATTTTCAGTCACCAACAGACCACATATTTGATGGTGGTCCCCTAAGATACAATGGAGCTGAAAATCTCCTCGCCCAGTGACATCATAGCCATGGTAACTTGTAGCACAAGGCTTATGTGTGTGTGCTGATGCTGGCTGACCTGGTCCCCTCCCTTCGGGAGCACTGACCTGGTCACTTCCCTCCCAGATGCTGGCTGTCCTGGTCCCCTCCCTCCCAGATGCTGGCTGTCCTGGTCCCCTCCCTCCTGGAGCACTGACCTGGTACCTCCCTCCCAGATGCTGGCTGACCTGGTCCCCTCCCTCCCAGATGCTGGCTGGCCTGGTCCCTTCCTTCCCCAATGCTGGCTGACCTGCTCACGTTCCTCCTGGAGTGCCCTCAGTTCCTGCAGACTCTCCAGCTCCTGGAGACACCTGTTGGAGGTGAGGACCAGCCTGTGCACCTCTTCGTCCACTTGGTTGTACAGTCGGGAGGCAGCCTCAATGCTGTCTCTGGAAGAGAAGGCAGCTGTCTGGGGTCGCGTCCTGATCACTGGTTTGTTCACAGCCGTCCCCTTAGGAACACGCTGTTGGTGACAACCTACTTAAAACACACAACTGCACTCTTCTTATGTCCTTCCCGTCTGACAAATGGAAGGCCCAGATGGGGCCCAGGGCCTGAGCAGGAACTTAAATGTACCTATAAGGGGTGACACCTGCTGGCCACATCCATGCAGGCACCTCCAAGGTGGGGTGAAATGTGGGTGGACACAGCACCAGGATGGAGGAAGCACTTGGTCAGGACTCTGAATCCCACTATAATGAGTTTTGTCTTCCACTCGAGCATTCCAAGGACTCAGCTAGTTTTCCTTGGAGTCCCCAAATAAGACACGCTCTGGTCCAGTCAAGCCTGTCTGTCAGAGGAATGGAGGTCTGGGCCTCTTGGACGCTGTCTATGACAGAGAGGGCTTCCCCTGTGGGGCAGAATGCTGTGCTTCACCCCAACGTGCCCCAGCGTTGACACTCACCGGCTGTCTTCACTGGCCCCTTGCTCTTTCCTCCTTAGCCGTGCCAGTACAGTACCACCTTCCAGGCGGAGGGTGACCAGCAGTGCGTCTTCCAGGACTTGTTTCATTATGGCCTTGTGCTCACTGATTAACTCTGTGACCTCCTGCGGGGGTGGGAAGAAATGTGCATAAAAACCCCCTCCTCCAGGCAGTCCTCCCAGGTCTAATGTTGGGTAGGAATTAGATGTGAGCAATCAAGCTGAAAGCACGGCGGGGTGGCCACACCCACCACTCAGTCCTAGCAGGAGGGTGGATAGCAGATTCCAGAATCCTCACCCAGGGGAGGGAAGTCTGAGACTGAGACTCATGGGCAGGGCCAGAGGGAAACTGAAATTCAGCATAGGAGAACCTGGTGTCTGGAGGTGCGCACACCCTGGGCACCCATGAGGTGTCTCCTGGTTGTTGTGGTCCCTCTGGCCAGCCCTTCTCTATATTGTGTTTGAATTGCTTGCCCCCAGCAGCACTCACTCATGCCTTGCTGGCACAGCATCAAACGTGGCGGTGCTGTTTCTCTTTTTGGCAGGGTGGGGTTTTTTGGTCATAAGGGGGAGGAAGTGGTCCTTTGGATGTTGTTTGCTAACCAAAAGGGATCTGCAAATCCAAAGGGTTTGAGAATCTCTGCTATGGATGGTGGTGAAACCAAATATTAACTTTCAAGTTTTGACTAAACTTCTATGTTTCTACCCGTCAAATAAAATAAAATACCAAGGACCTACCTGAGCCGTGCTGAGGGTCCTGTGGGTGCTCAGGGAGCTGACTAAATTTTGTAAGAAAGCAATGGCGTCCTGGCAGTTTGTGACAAAGGTCTCCAGTTTCTATTGTGGTTTGAGAGGAAGAGACAAAAAAGACACAGTCTGTCAGACACTGAAGCAAGCAACTGTGACTTCCTACATTTAAACTGACCTCAGGTAGTAAGCCTGTCATGGTGTCACCCAGAGACCTCTGGCTGTCTCAGAAGCTGGGAGCAGCACCCTCCCCGTCCAGGGCTGGATTTTCGCGGCATTCTTAAGCCCGTGCAGCATGGTCGTTAGAAACAGACTACAAATGGCACCTGTGAAAGGTGCGAGGCCAGGGGTGGCGATGCCCTTTCAGATTTGAGTAAATACATCCATTAGGTGAAGTCCCCTGGTGACTGTGGCGCACGCAGCTGCTGTGAGCTGCTCCTTACCCGGCGGAAGCAGATCCAGTCACTGTGGCTGTAGGGAAAGGAGCCCTCGAGGTCTGCGGTCAGCTGGGAGCTGTCGACAAACTTGTGCAGGGCCTTCAGGGAGCCCACCACCTCACACTGCCAGGAGAGGGAAACACCGCTGGATGGCTCCTTCCTGGGAGAACTGCTGTTGATGGGTTCCGCTATGCTGCCTGGCTGGTGGCGTTAATGGACTGTGTATGGTTGGATACAGGAATGAAGGGAAGAAGAAGTGAAAGGAGAGGGTAGCAAAGAGAAATGAAGGATAAGTCCTCTTTAAGAAAAGACAAAAAAGGGGGGGGGACTGGAAAGGAAGCAAGGGCAAGATGATAAGGAGAGAAGGGGAAAGGCAGGAAAAGGAAAGGAAACGTGAGGAAGAAAGTGAGGATGTGCTGTTTCTGGCAGGCAGAGTTGACCCTTCACAGACAAAACCACACACTCTGGACAAAGTGCAATGGCAACCGTTTGAAAGCTCTGAAGGGGGAACAAAGCCGGGCTTATTGTGAGCAACGGAAAGTGGATGAAGGAACCAGCATGGAGGGAGCATCCCGTTTTTACGGCTTTGGCGGGAAAGCAGGCTACTAATGGTGAGACTGGAGTGGCTGAAGCTCTGATAGAAAATTGGCATCTTTCTGGCCCAAAGAACCAGAGGATAGATGGGGTGGAACGTGAAGATCAATTCTCACAAGGGAGAAAGTGGGGGAAGGGAGCTCCAGAAGTCTGTAAACTGACCCTAAACCATGTGTACACGGGAGGACTTTGAGCAGCTGAAGGCAAAATCTGAACTGAACCTATGCAAGGGATGGTTTTCAGTTTGAGTCTAACCAAGTCAAATTCACGCTACAATAGCACTGTGTGGAGGTTTATAATAGCATCTAGAGTCTTTAGAAAAGAATGTTCACAGTGTCTAGAATACCATCCAAAATTACTTGACACACGAAGAATCAGGAAAATGTGACTCATTCTCAAAGGAAAAGATAATCAACAGAGGCCAACACTGAGAAGACCCAGATGTTGAAATTACTAGACAAGCACTTTAAAGCAACTATTATAGCTATGCTCAAAGATGTAAAGGAAAAACACTTGCAGTCAATGAAAGGATAGGAAATCTCAGCAGAGATTATATTTAAAAACCCACTGGAAATTTCATAGCTGAAAAACACAATATTTGAATTTAAAAATTCACTTGATGGGATTAATAGCTGACTGGAGATGAGAATATGGAGTCAGTGACCTTTAAGATAGATCAGTGGGAACAATCTGATCTGAAGAAGAGAGAGAAAAAAACATTTAAAAAAAGACATTCTCAGAGACCTATGAGATGGCATCAGTGTGTGTAACTGAAATCCTAGAAAGAGAGGATTGTCCCAAATAAGCAGAAAAAAACATTTCAAGAAATAATGACTGAAAACTTTCTAAATTTGGTGATAGACATAAAATTTCAGCCATACCTAACAGGATGAATATGATGAAAACCATACTCAGTCACATTATAGTCAATTTGCTGAAGAAAAAAAGAGAAAATCTTGAAAGTAGCCAGAGGAAAATGACATTTCTAATAGATGAACAGTTACCTGAATTACCACGAACTTTTCATCAGCAAATAGGAAGGCCAGAAAAAAACAGAATAACATCTTTAAAGTGCTAGATAAACAAACAAACAAACAAACAAACAAACAGAAAAACTACTGTGAAGCCAAAAGTCCGTATCTAGTGAAAATACCCTTCAAGAAAGAAAGCAGAGAAGTTTTTAAATAAAAGGGAAAGAAGCAAGAAAGAAAAGGAAAGAAAACAACTGAGGTGGAGAAGCAGATCCGATTTTCAAAGTGTTCTGATGTTATGCTCTGCTCGGCTCCAGCAAGAACTGAAGGGCCAGAGACAGGTCTCCAGGCTCCTTTGTGGCTGAGACCAGAACTTACATAAATTCTTTCAAATGTTTTATCTCATCTGGGTGCCTTACTGTTTAATCTTATGCATCACTCAAAGTCAGATCTAATGCTGAGGGTCTAAAACCATTACCTGAATTGCTGCATCCTTGTCAGGCCTGAATGCGGAATCTTTATCCACCAACAGCAAAATACTATGAATTATGGGTGGAGATATGTTCTGAAATAAGTAAAAAAATATTAATTAGCTTTCTAATTTTTAACTTCATTGAGTTGATAGAATTGTCCAATTTTGATTGTGCTACTTCCACTTTGATATTTTGCCAAAATATCTAGAATGCCTTTGCTCTAAGTGTAAATTAGTTGCCCTTACAAATTATTTAATGTATTCAGGTTTATTGGTTGTAATTTACATATAATAAAGTTCACCCTTTTTAGTGTCCAGTTCTCTGAGTTTTGACATAACTTACAGTCATGTAACCACCACCACTATGAAGATAAGGCACAGGTTAGCATCCCCCAAATTTCTTCACACTCCTTTGCAGTCAAGCTCCTTGGCCTCTGGATACCACTACTCTACCTTTCAAAATTGTCAGATAACTGGGATATAACTGGGATCACACAAGTATTGGTTACTTTCCCTTAGCATAGTCATCCATGTCGTGAATATCAGCAGTTCATCCCTTTTCATTGCACGAAGGTACAACTGTTTGTTGTTCCATTTACCAGTTGCAGGACATTGGGTTGTTTCTAGCTTTTGGCAATCATAAGTAAAAGCACAATACACACTGTGTGAACGTAAGTTTTTATTTCTCTTGGGTAAGTAGGTAGCAGATTGCTAAGTCCTATGAAAAGTTGTGTTGGACTTCTGAAGGAACGGCCCATTGTTTTCCAGAGGGGCTGGACCATTCTGCATTCCCACCAGCAATACCAAGCCCTTGTTCTTGTCAAGTTTTGCTGTTGTGGTATGTGTATTACTCATTTTGGTTTTAAGTTGTGGTTCTCCAATGACTAGTGATGTTGAATATATTTTCATATGCTTATTTGCTATTCGTACATCCTCTTTGGTGAAGTGTGTTCAAATCTTTTGCCCATATTTTATTGGGTTGTTTTTTTGAGTTTTGAGGCTTTATATATTCTGGGTACACGAATATCAGATATGTGTTTTGCAAACGCTTTTTCACAGTCCATAGTTTGTATTTTCATTTTAGTAACAGTATCTTTTGAGAAATTTTTAACTTTTGATGAAGTCCAATTTATCCTTTTTTCCTTTTATGGATTATGTTATTGGGGTCAGAGGTAAGAAATTTTTGCGTAAACCAAGGTCATGAAAATGATCATGACCTTGTGTGACCTTCTGGTGGTTTTGTAGTTTTAGATTTTATATGTAGGTCTATGACCCATTTGTAGTTAATTTTTATATATAGTATGAGGTATATGTTGAGGATTTTTTTTCCTTTTCTTTTGCATACAGATGTCCAATTGTTCTAATCCTATCGACTGAAAAATCTTATTTTTGATGTGTTTATGACTTTAATCAAACCTCCTTGGTTTCTGTTTGCTATTATATTGAGGCCAGATTATGTAGCAATAAAGCACTTTTTATTAGTGCTTCTTCATTCATATTCTCTGAAGCTTTACTTTTTCAAAGTTTCTTGTAGTGTGATAAACAGGTTTTAGGTAATTTCTTATGTTGAAATGAACTTACTGGATGGGCCTCAGAACTAACTGATATTTGTATTAATTTCATCTGATATACTTCTACTTTTGTTAAGTGGCTTCTTATGGAGGACATTTTATAAATATTTATTGAATAAATAAACCATAGAAAGCCCAAAGAAAAAAATCATTCTTGCTTTCTCATTATAGAGCCATATTCTATTTCTCTCACTTAATTTAGCTAAACTTTTTGATTTATCATGCATTCAAAACAGTTTTGCAGAGTGTTTTATATTTCTCATATACTCCTATTTGTTCTATTGCAAACAAATTAATATTAATTCTCAAACAAATGAGAACAGAATCAATGCTTGATAACAATTACCCCAATTAGTGTTTAGTAGTTATGTGTTGTGTGTGTGAGGGATAGCAAATTCTTAGGATTTTCTTCCACCAAGGGAAAAAAAATCATTACTTCCTTTTAAAATGGGATAATGGTATTTGAACTTTAATAATTTAAGGGGCTACCTGTAGACAAGGGTGAGTGTGGGGGGCTGGTCCCCATGAGGAGGGGCTACCTGTAGACAAGGGTGAGTGTGGGGGGCTGGTCCCCATGAGGAGGAGACAGGCCAGGACCCTCCAGAGGGGCTTCTGTGGGTGGGGCTGTGAGCAGCTGTCTGCTTTGGCCTTGGGGGTTCATCAAGGCTTCCACTGGGGCACTAGCATTGGAGTGTCTAAAACCCAGGTGGGTCACGGGTATACCCAGCCAGGACTTCCTGTGTGGCACATGGGTCTGGTAGCTCTCACAGCTCTTTCATGATTATAAAGCTTTTCCCAACAAGCTACATGAAGCAAATAAAAGGATTTCTAGGAATTTGCTCAAAACTTCTGGTTACATTTTTCAAAATATTTGATCAATGGTGACATTTTAGTTTGGTTTTGGAGGCAAACAAAATTGCTTTACTCCTAAGTTGCTATTTATATGGATGGTGACCTGATGTTATTACCTGAGGCATTCAACCACTAACTTTAGGGAAATGCATTTCTGAGTTATTAACACATGTTGTCTTATTGTCCAGTTGGATCACAACCAACCAGGAAGTTCATATTAACAATCTTTTAGCAAAATCAAAGGACTCAGAGGACATCTTAGGGTCATCAACATTTCCATTACATCTTCAAACAGAACTTCCTTCAAAATCTTTCTGGAAAGCAATCATCTATCTATTTTCTTAAAAAACTTTACTTGGCAATTTCTCAGGCATTACTGTTATATAAAATTGCGTGTAATTACGGGAGGCCAGAATCTCTAAGGAATTTTCCCAGTCTTGAGCAGAATATGAACACAAAACTGGATGACATCCTGGTTTCTGACTTTTGAGCCCAACAGCTGGTTGACAGCAGGGGATATGAGCAAATAGATTGTGTGCTTCTGAAATGTCTCATGGAAACTGAATTTTGGCACGTCAAACCTGTGGCTGTGTCAGAGGAGGTAACTCAGGCTTTACTAGTACAGGAATGCAATGTGAACCTTTTTTGCAGAAAGCTAAGACTGAGCATGTACATCGCTCTGAAATGCAGACTCACCCATCAGGTTTGCTCTGAGACCCTTTCACAAGTGCTTGTTTCCCCTCCCAGAATCTGCTTGCTGGCTTTTCTTCCTGGGTCAGGCCAGGAGCAGCACCACCGCCTAGATGCCTGGACCAGGGATGTCCCTGCTCCTGCTAACCTGTCCATCCCGCTGCCTGGCCTCAGCTCCGGGCCTCGTGTCTCCAGCCTGGAGGTTTCCATCATCTCCCCAGGTCTCTCCGGCCTGGCCTCACTGGCCCCAACACTTACACTCAGACATGTCCCAACCTCTGTCCCTGAGTCCTTCCTGGGAAGAACTTGCACGTGGCATCGCTAAACTTAAGAAACTGGGTGAGAACAGCGGCCGGTTCTGTCTCTGCACCTTTAGCAGAGACAGAACACAGGACACTGGTTTTGGCTCAGGGAGTAGCTAGGGCAGCTGGAGAAGATTCCAGGAGCCTCTGACACCCCAGTCCCCAGCACAGTGCTTGGCACACAAGGGGCCCTGTGTACTAGTACATACGTCTCAGGGAAGCTGATGTTCTTTGGTTCCTGTCTAGCCCTGGGTACCTGGAATAACCCAGCGGTGCCTTTATCCCCAGTTCAGGGACTCCCCAATCCTCTTTGGATTTTATTCATAAACCAGAATCCAGAGTGAGGTCTTTCTGGGGGGGACCGTGAACCTGCTGGACAACCTCCTTGAACCAGTCCCAGAGGCACCCAAGGTCCAGGGCCCTCATCCTCACAGCAAGTGGCAGCCACCCCTCCAGGCCTCCATCCTGTCTGGGCTGTACCCTGATGTAGCAGCTGTTGGATACAGACGTGCTATGAAAGGAAGGGGTCGTTACCATTCCTGCTGAGACAGATCATGACACCACAAGGCCTGCACAGGCTGAGCCTGCTGGTTCTGCTGTTAAGGTCTGCAGCGAGGACCAGGGGACGGGCCGGACACTCCTTCCAAGAGGGCTCTGTGCCCACGGCCCACCTAGCCCTGAGACACTCAGGCACTGAGGATGGGAGTGACCCCAACTCACCTGCAGAGCTGCCAGGGCCTGGGAAAGGGCAGGGACGGCCGGACTCTTGCGTGTGTCCACCAGGATGACCAGCCCCAGGTCCCGTACCTCCTTCCTGGAGAGAGAAAGACAGATGGTGTTAACCATGCAGGTTAAATCTCTTCCCAGAAGTGTTTCTCCATCTCTCAATGAGACGTCCTCACCCAGATCCTCCCGTCTTTAGAACTCAGAAGTCTTGACTTTACACACATCACCCTCTGCCTCCTGAGGAATCAAGCTGCTCATCGGTTGGAAGCAGGCAACAGGCCTCATGTCCATCAGCATCTCCAGGCCAGGGGAGCTGCTGAAGTCTCAGAACTGTCTTCCCACCACTGCTCCGCTTCTTCTCCCACTGCACGTTGAGGTCAGCATGCTCTTCTGGCCCAGGGGACCTGCTCCCTTTGCACTGTCTCTGGTCCTCACGCTCCTGCCTCGCTCGGTGCCACCAGAAAGTGGCCATCTGCCCTGGGGCTGTGTGTGCTCTTCCTTCTATCTGGAAAGCTGTCCTCTTCTTGTCTGCACTCACCCTCCTCCAGGACACAGCACGTGGGGCAGCCTCCTCCCTTGCTGGGGATGCAGCTCCTTCCCAGCACCGTGGACTTGTCTTATGCTGGGAGCTGCGGTAAACTGGGTTCCCGTGTGTGTCTTCTTGAAGGCGGGAGCCATATTCTATTCTCTTTTGTATTTCCAGGAAAGTGTGCATGGATGGATGGATTTCTTCACTGCACAAGTCGGATGAATGACAACCAATATTCTTCCTAATTTTAAGATTTTTATGTATCTCAGAGTCTGATGGTGGTGCATTTATAAGGCACACCCACCGCACAAATGCTCCTTGTCACACACCTGCAGTAACAAGATACTGCTGGGCGCTTTTCCTAATAATGTTGACATCTCAGGTACCTCATTCAGAGAGCTGAAGGTGGGTGTCACGTCCCACGATGGCGAGTGGATTTCGGCTTCTCAAGGTGTAATATTCTACCGAGATGCTAACAAAATTACAACGCTTGTAGGGAAAGAACCAGCCAAACCAGGGGCCCCAGAACGAGTTTGTCCTGGTGCTTTAGGAATGATTCTTAACAGAGGCTTTCTCCCAGAGCATCATGGGCTGGTGAGGACGCCTTCTCTGATGAGGAGACTCGGGCTGCCTGAATTTGCGGTGGCAAGGCAGAAAAAGCAGAGGGCTCAATTCCAGGTTCAAGTCCTGGCCCTGCTGACCCCATACGCACCCTCAGCCTCAACTCACAGATGCTTCGTTACAAATGGAGAACCCAGCACCGCTCGCCAGCTTTGCGAGGCTAAGGATGCCGAAGGGCGGGCACTCCCAAAGCGCACAGCTCTCCACTGCGGCTCCCACTAAAGAAGCTTCTGTTAACAGAAAGCATCGTTATCTGAAGGCTTTGGCGGTGTTTACCTGAAGCTTATAAGGAATAAACTAAGGTGAGAGGGAAACTATTCTCTTTTTCAGTGTAGTTTCAATATATATTGAAATCTGAGCTGAAGGACAAATTTGAAATCCCAGTCTCCCCCAAAGGCAGCGAAACTAGTGCCCTGCAGATAACGGGGAACCTGCTCTGTGCAGGGAGGGTCAGGGAGAATATTTTAATTCTTTTTTCTATCTTAATGTTCCTGCACTGATCCTACCTGTGCTGTTTCAGAAGAAATTAAAATAGAAAGCGACACACTGCAAAGAACATGAAATCAGAGGTGATGATGCACCCTGGGATGTGCCCACATGAGCTCACATCATGTGATGGGATAGCGTGCCATGGAACAGGTTCTCACATCACATGGCCGTGTGCCACATAACATGTGCCCCACAAGCTCACATGTGTATCACATGACATGTTCTCATATGTGATCACATCGCATGATGTGTGCTATGTGGCTGCCGTGATGTGATGTGGTGGAAGACGATACTCTGGATTCAGTCCAGGTACTTCAGAGAGATTATTTCTAAGCCTCGAACGGGCCTCTGAGGCAGCTGTCACCATCCTGTTTTATGCTCAGCCAGGATTTGGAGACGGGCCGGTGCCCTTATGACTGAGCCCATCCTCCTCTGGGGGGTGCTTCCACCCGGCATCCCGGGGGACTCTTGGTCTGGCAGCCGTGAGGACTATCCAAAGTGTGTCGGCATCTGATGAAATCGGGAGGTGGGGGGGCGGCTAAATAACGCACTTGAACCATCCTGGACTCTAGCTCCTGTCTCTGTCCTTGGTCCACGGACAGACCCGAAATCATTGCCCCGGAGAAGGCCTCAAACATGCTGCTTTCCAGGCAGACCTGCTCCACACCGTGACCTTCCCAAGGACCCAGGAGGCCTGGTCCTCTGAGAGTTCTGTCAGGAGGGCGCGTGTCCTTGAGGAGCTGGCACACTTCTGTCTGGCCTTCGGCATTGCCCGCTGAACATAAGGCTCCATTAGCACAAGTCAGTCTTTCCTCCTTCCTAGTACCAGGATCTACTCATTTGAATGATTTCTTCACCCGTTTATTCTAAATATTATCTTCATATCAGTTGATATCTTTATCCAAGGCTACTTCAAGATGTTTTAGAAAGAGGTGGAGTATAAAACATGTAAATAAGGAATGCTGAAGAATGCAGAGCGACAGAGAATTCAGGGCTTGAGTGTGTGGCAGAGCCTCAGTTCAGAGGGCAGAGGTCAGGGTGAGCAGAGGGAACTATGTGTCGGGGAGGGAAGGGGGAGATGGGAGATGGGGTGGGGCAGAGAGCAGCCAGACAGCAGGAGACTGAGGGGCAGGTGGGAGTGTGCTATCCAGGTCACAGGGTCCCGGAAGCGACAGACCAAAACCCTTGCATGAGGACGCACACTTGCATGGGTTTATCCCCAAAGGGGTCTGAAAGGTGGAAACCTGGCTCAGTCCCACCTGGGGATGCCATGGAGGTACTTCAGCAGGAGGGTCAGCTCGGCACTGGACATGTGTTGGCTGGACCAGAGTGGGCCTCTTGTGCAGACCTGCACTACTGCTCTCCCCTGGCGGTCTCGGGTCCCTGCAGGAATAGAGGGCATTGTGAAAGGGGGCAGCCCCAGTGGGGCACACATGGCTTCAGGCTTGAGAAATCATGAGCTCGGGTCTGCAAACTGTTATTGACTTAGATGTGAGATCGGCCAGGAGAGGAGAGCCTGGCCCCCACCTGGGCAGGTGAAGACCATGTGCACCTGAGAGAGCGATGGCCACTGTTATCATCTGGGTGTTCATGTTCCCCCACATTCACATGCTCTAATCCTGAAGCCTGATTTGATGGTGCTAGGAAGTGGGCCTTTAGGATGTGCTTCCATGAGGAGGGTGGGGCCCTCATGAGTGGGATTAGTGCTCTTATATGAGATCCCACAAGGCTCCCTTGCCCCTCCCACCATGTAAGGATAGAGTGAAAAGGCGCCAGCCATGAACCAGGAAGAGGTCCTGCACCAGAACCCGATGTTGGCACCTTGATCTTTAACTTTCAGCCTCCAGACTTTGTGAAATAAATTTCTGTTTTTATAAGCTACCCAGTCTGTGGCATTTGTTATAGCAGCCCAAACAGAGTAAGACAGCCGTGCTCACCTGGGAGGGTGACGGCCCCAGACTGCAGCAGCTCCAAGTTGATCTCCAGCACCTGCCTGGGCACCTGGCTGGGCAGGTCTCCTGTGCTGGGGGGCTGTCCCTCATCCTCGGAACACAGCAGCTCAGCAAGCAGGTCAGGAGACCTGCGGGGGTCGTGTCCTCGGGAGCTGCAGTCACCTGTGGGGACACCGGCTGGACAACAGAAAGAGACCTGGTCACAGATGAAGAATTGCTCTGGTTGGAAGGCAGATGCTCAGCTTGCTACAAATGTGAGGATAAAAACGTGAGTGGAAACAGTGGGTTTCCATGAGAACTTTCCCCATTTCTGGTGGAACCGCAGGCGTGCCACACCATCTGGGACAGGTGTGCTCCTGAGAAGCGGGGCATAAACAAACACGTGCAGTGAAATATTTCTGTTCCACCGGGAGTGCTCACTGCCTGAAGACCTCAGGGAGGAACATTTTATGCTGGATGGTGTCATACTCATTTATTTTGTAATACAGGCTTTGCTTTCCTGTCCCTAAGCCTCGTCCATAACTTCCTTCAGTGCTAACATCATGTAACTGCACAGCTTTCTCACTAGAGCTGGGCCTGAGAAGTCCACAGCATTCCTTTGTACATACAGTGTTTTAAAAAAGCTTTATTGAGATATATTTTACATATCATAAAATCCATCCACTTCACGTGTATACAATTCAGAGACACTTTACCAAGTCTGCAACCATCACCACAAATCAGTTTTAGAACATTTTTGTCCCTTGAAAAACGCCCATTTACGATAAACCTCCTCTCCCACCGCAGCTCCAGGCCCCCGCCTGTCTACCTTCTGTCTGTAAATCTACCTGTTCTGGATCCTTCATATCAATGGACCCAAACACGATGTGGTCTCTTACCTGGCTGCTCAGTCAGCAGAACTGTTTGTGAGGTTCACCCATGGCGTTGCCTGTGCCAGAGCCTCATTCTTTCCCGTGTGGGTCTCACTCCACTGCCTGATGGACCAGTTTTGTCTATCCCTCCACTAGCTGATCGACTCCAATCGCACAGTGTCCTCGAGAGTGAATTTTTCATGTATGCTCACATGTTCTAGGACACATCACTGGCCAAGGGCAAGACCAATTCTGCAGCGAACTCAAGCTTTCTCACATGGACAAGGGGAGCAGACATCACATTCATGTGAGCCTTTTCTCATTAGACATCATCCTAGTTGAGATGGTCATTTGTGTAAGCTTGTCCTGCATTCAGCCTGCCCCACAAGACAGTGGGAGGAGAGGTCTGAGGTAGGGGCTATAATATTAAAATGGCCAGGAATGAAAGCAGTACCCACATGTGGCTAATGAGAAACAGTTGTTCAGTTACCACTGGTTGAATAACAATGAATGATCTGAGTATAATATTCTTAAAATAAATTCTGAAATGCTACATTTATAGTTTTGAAATTATATTAATTTTATGTTTAAAGAGGAGACAAAGTAAAGTCTCAGGAGCTGAAGCAAACCAGAGCAGAGGAGGAGCAAGCTGGAGCAGGGGAGGAGCAAGCCAGAGGAGGGGAGGAGCAAGCTGGAACAGGGGAGAAGCAGGCTGGAACAGAGGAGGAGCAAGCCACAGCAGAGGAGGAACAAGTCAGAGCAGAGGAGGAGCAAGCTGGAGCAGGGGAGGAGCAATCCAGAGGAGGGGAGAAGCAAGCTGGAACAGGGGAGAAACAGGCTGGAACAGAGGAGGAACAAGTCAGAGCAGAGGAGGAAGCCAGAGCAGAGGAGGAGCAGGCTGGAACAGAGGAGGAGCAAGCTGGAGCAGGGGAGGAGCAAGCTGGAACAGAGGAGGAACAAGTCAGAGCAGAGGAGGAGCAAGCTGGAGCAGGGGAGGAGCAGGCTGAAACAGAGGAGGAGCAAGCTGGAACAGGGGAGGAGCAGGCTGTGCCTGTGGCTACAGAAGAGTGAATGTGCTAAACGTCACTTGTTTAACTGAGGCGTCAGCAAGGGGTTCCAGCTGAGGCACTTTCCCATATTAATGAACACATGGTGTCTGGGACCACACCGCAGACTTGACTCCAGGGACAGCAGGGTGCGAAGGGGAAGCAGGTACCAATGGTCCACTGGTCACTGGTTGGGTAATGAATGGTCCTGGCCCTCTGACCAGATCTTTGGTACCCCTGCCCACCTCCTCATGGGTAGAAGCAGCCTCCACTTAATTCAGTGTCTTCCTTCCTTCCTGGATGTTGGACACCACACAGGCGGGTTCTGCTTCATCAGTGAGGAGGGAGAGGAAGTGGAGTAAGTAGGGAAGGGGCACTGTCTCCAGGCAGTAAACTCCGAGGTCAGGTCCCCCAGACAGCCCTAGTGTTACCTCACAGGAAGTCTGGATAGTGAGTAGACGACACCCACAGGCCTGAGAGAAATGATTATATTTGAGAATACCACATTTCTGATCATGAGAATTGAATCTTCTTAGATGAGCTACTCTACACCCAGGGAGTCAACTGGCCCCGTTTCTGCTCGGCAGTGCTGGGTTGTTTAAACTAAACCTGCCGCCTTCGTCACTGTGATATCATCTGTTTGTCGTCGAATGTCTGTGACCCTCGCGACAACACTGTCAGTGACGCTGTGCCCGGATGTCCACAGAAGCATCTGCACAGCCAGCATTTCTCCGAGGGGAGAAATTTACGTGATTACGTTTTACGTGGACACTTGGGGTGAAAACATAAGCTCTGTCTCCTATTGCGGCTCTGCTGCAGACATGAGTTTTCATAGTGTCACCCAGTGTGTGTGGGGAAATGTGTGTGTTTTCTGTCCAATATGAATGGGAAAGGAAATGGACAATAAAGGACAGGCTAGGACCTAGAAACAAAGGTCAGGGAGTTACTACTTCATTTTAATTTAATTTTAATGGAATTGCAGAGAGGCAATAGAATGTTTTCTGTGTCAGCCCTAAGTAAATAATTGTACTCTAAAACTCTGTAGTAAGCTAGTGTACGTGCCATGCTATCTGAATCCTGTCAGAATTCCCGGCAGGAGCACACAGCCTAATTTCTGGAGAGGCCCTGTACGGGTGTGGCAGACAGTCCCACCCAGCACTGTGAGGACCCCAAAAGCCCTCGATGCAAACAAGATCGGAGCCCCCACACTGGGCCAGCTGGGAGGCCAGGTGAGGAGACCAGTGAGGGGCCCTTACACCCATTACTGTATTTATTGTATGGGGCTGCTAGCGCTAAACCTGCTGAGGCCTACGGCATGTTTATATTTTTTGCTTCTTTCCACAGTCATTGTTTTTGTTCTTCACAGAACATTATACAAAAAAAGAAGAAAGAAAGGAAGGAAGGAAGAAAGAAAGAAAATAGCTGAAATATTTGACTTAGAAATATGTTGCCATTCTTTCCTTATCTTTCTTTATGCGCCTCACTCGCTCCTCTATATAATTATTTTCCCTCCAGAGCCTAAGGAAAAGTACTCTAGGAATGGATGCTCAGAAACTTACTGAGGGCCCTCAAGTGAGTGTAATGAAGGAGCATAAAGTCATCGACCCGGAGCCATTAAAAAATGAACATTACGCCTGATTTACCTACACGAACAAGTATTAATACAATGTTGGGGTGTATGGTGACCACAAAAGGATGTGTCCACTCCCAGAACCTGTGAATATGACTGTATTTGGAAGAGGGTCTTTGCAGATGTGAATCCATAAAGTTTAGGGTGGGTCCTAAATCCAATGACAAGTGTCCTCATAAGAGAAAGGAGAGAGTCGTTTGAGGCATGGACAGACGGACAGGGAGAAGAGCCAGGCGTGCACCCACAAACACAGGAATGCCTGGACCCCCAGCAGCGGAAAAAGCAGAAAGGACCCTCACCTAGAGCCTGTGGCTCTGTGAAGCCTGACTTCTGGCCTCCAGACTGTGGAGGGAGGAATTTCTGTATCCTAAGACAGCATATTTATGGTACTTGGTGTAGCAGCCACAGGAAAGGAACACCTGTGAGCATTATTTTCAACAGTCAATATGGATATGGAGACAGGCTTCTTTCTACTCAGCCAAGTGACCAAACTAAATGAGACAGGGCGCCGAGGGGAGGGGAGGAAATGAGGGAGAAAGGGGACAGTGGGGGAGGGGAGAAGAGCGTTTACCTTCCTCCTTGGTGCAGCCAAAGGGGTGGCTGCAGCCCAAGTCTCTGGTCCCCACAGCTTGTCCTCCTAGGTGACCTCTGGGTCCGGCGCTGGCCGAATGGGGGGCATCACCTCGGAAGCTCTTGAGGGATCGGTCCCAGGACTGAGACCTCCTGGGAAGGGTCCTCCCAGCGGCTCTGGGACAGCTCTGTCGTCTCCGGATCCCCTGGCGTTCTCCCTGGGGGCCGGGGGTTTCTTTCTGGGGCTGGCTGGACCCTGGCGCGGCCCTCTTGCTCAGGGTGCTGCAGGCATCATCCACGAGGGACTCCTCGGAGCTGGAGCCCAGGGGCATGGGGTTCTGCAGGGCCTCCATGTAGGAATTCCTGAACCAGCGTCTGGCCTCCACTGCGGCAGGAGCCCCAGGCGGCCGCCTGCTGGAGCTCAGGCTGCCTGCGTCCTCGGGGGAGGTGAGAGCCTGGGGGCCATCCTTCTTGTCCACGGGGTCCGGTCTCCCTCCTGGTCCTTCAGGGCTTGCACGGGGCTCCCACGGGCTGACATCAGAGCTCCTGGGCAGGGTCCCGGGGCTTTTGCATTCAGCTCTTTTCAGGGAAGGAAGGTGGCTGGGCTGGTCACTGTCCTTGTGCCCCCCGCAGTGAGGCAGGGTCGGAGTGTTGCTGGCCATGGCTGGCGCTGGGGCCGGGGCCTCGGAGGCACTGCTGGGTGGCCGCTCAGGCCCGGGATGGCTGGGGCAGTGGGGCAGGACTCTTCCGCTGATGGGTACAAACACAGGGACTGTGACGTTGCTCCATGGGGTGCGGTAGACAGCAGAGCCTGAGGTCAGCAAGCAGTTTTTCAAGAGGACACTGTTGCGTTCCCTGTTCACCCGGTCCAGGAACTCTCCTGTGAAGACACAGCCATACATGGCCTCAGGCACAGCAACTTCCTCTGAGCCTCGTCCCAGCCGAGAGAGGCATTTTAAGACCAGCCTGGCTGACTGCTTCCCCACCGATGTGACCTGCAGGTAGAAGTCCCCGGGCCTGAGCCTGACTCCGCGCAGGGACGCCAGCTGCACCACCACCTTCCCGTGGATGCACAGTGGCCAGCCTTCGTGGAAGAAGATGAGGCCTGTGTACCTGGCCTGGGACAAGAAGGGGAGGGAGATTAGCGGCTGGCATGGAACCTGTCAGGACCCCTGGTCTCCATGCAGCAGGGAGAGTGACCAGTGCCCCCCTTGTACCCCAGAACCCCAAATAAATCATCAGGGCTGAAAACAGGGGGGTTCTTTTCGATTCAGTGAAGTCAGTCAAAACCTCACTTTTACAGCGCCTTCTGGGAGGCTGGGGGAGGTGGGCAACAGGACAGGAGGAAGGAAGCCACCCAAGCACAGTCTCACGCAGCCGAGCCCAGGGGACCCTGCAGGAAGTGACTCCTAGGGTGGTCCCACTTGGACTTCCAGACCCTCACTCCCCAACCCCCACCCTCTGTCTAAACTCCAGAGGCCTGAGCACCTCCCCGCCCCCCCGCCCCCCCACTCCAAAGAGCATGGCCTCTAGAATCACAGGGAGGGAGGCACAGTGAGAAAATGTGGGACCTGCGCACGACACCAATATCGGCCTCCAACTCCCACATAATGGAATGGGCGGTTCCTACTTGTTAAGGAGTCAATGAAGCCTACAGCAAGCTGTCGGTTACCAGGAGAGTTCTTAAGCACTCTTGAAAAGAACTTGATCTAGAAAAGGTTTCAACTTCCGGATGGACGAGACACAAACATGGGCTGCGTCTGCATGGGGCATGGGAGTGTCCAGCAGCCAGGGAACAAGGGGTGGGACCCTGACTTGTCAGAAGCTTCAGGTACACGTTCTAACATGAAACCACATTCCACAGTCAGAGTTTAGTTCCAAAATATTGTGCTTTGCAACTTACTTTTCCCCATCCCAGCACTGCCTTACCGCATACACGTCATTACAATAATAGAGAAAAGAAAAAGAAAAAGAAAAATCTCAACCCAATAGATCTCTAGAGATTTTAAACTTTTCTTTGCCCTTATCCACATAGGAAATAACTTTTCTAAACTGTAACAATAGCGTAGATGTAATGTGACATTCTCATCTGCAGTCACCTTAGCAAACATTTCTCTATGTCACTCTCAGTTACATCTTGATGGCTACTTAACTGTTCCTCTGTTTTCATAAATTTACAATGCTTCTTTTTCTATTTAAACAATAAATGCAAAGAACAATTACATGATACAGTGTCTTTTTCCTGTAAATGGTTGTTTTAGGATACGTTTCTGGGATTAGGATTCCAGGATCAAAGGTTATGAACATCTTGTATGATTCTTCCCACTTTGACCAATTTGCCCTCAAAGGAGACATACTGTCAGCAGTGGCACTGTAACAGGTTTGCCATCATTCAGAAGCATGAGGCTCTGCCATAAGAGATCATTCTCTAGCCCGGCAGGTGTGGCTCAGTGGTTGAGCGTTGATCTATGAACCAGAAAGTCACGTTTCGATTCCCAGTCAGGGCACATGCCCAGGTTGCGGGCTCGAACTCTGGTGACAGGCATGCAGGAGGCAACCAATCAATGATTATCTCTCATCATTGATGTTTCTATCCGTCTCTCTCTCCCTTCTTCTTTGAAATCAGCAAAAAAAAATATTTTTTTAAAAAAGAAATCATTCTCTAAATTGCTGTGTATACTGTGGAATACTGTTGCTTTAATTCACATATATGTGACAGTGAAGTCAACCCTTTTTTGATGTTTGTTTCCTGTAAATATTCTATATGTATTTTTGCTCCAACTGTTGTCTTGTTTTTGCCTTATGCGGTACCACGGGTTTTTAAAATTTTTTAACAATTTTCTGCACTTCCCATGAGCAAATGTTTCTGTAATCTATCTACTGCTGCACATATTCCTCCCAGTTCATTTGCTTCATGGTTTAGTTAAGTTCTTTTCCTCTCTATAGAAGTTTAAATTCTATGCAAGTTTCATTTCTTGAGTTTTTTGGTGATATCTTCTATTGCCTTAAAACTTAGAACTGGGTATCTTACCAAAATTTGCCTTTCACATTTATTTTATTTAGTTTTTCTAAGGGTTCAGGTTTAAAAAATATTTAATATTTCATATATCTGGAGTTTACTTTGAAAATTATATCTCAAACACACCAGTGTGTTCTTAAGCATGAAGGTCTCATTAGATATGTCCCTGCTGACTTATGAGCTCGCTGTGTGCGTGCATGTTACACAGAAAGGAGGAGCGGACGATCTGGACGAGGAGCAGAGGTGGATAGCCTGCGAGGAGGGCAGCACAGGGCGCCTCTGGTGCAGGTGCCACTGGCATTTACCGGGCACCTGCCAAGCGCCCTCACACCTGTGGCCACATTTAATTAAAAATTAAGATTTTCATATTGAAAAAAGAACACTGTGCATTGCACACTGGAGAATCCAGAAAAAAAGAAAGAATAAAATAATCCCAAGACCAACCCCCAGGTCAGCATTGTGGACATTTACGTGCTTCACTTCATTGTTTTTTCTGTGCATTTTTAATGGTTGAGATGACATCACAAGTACAGCTGCGCATCTTGATTTCACATGTAACATGATTTCATCAGCATTTCCTGAGCCGCTAGAAATTCCTCACACAGATCACTGCACTGCTGGATTCCAGCTCCCCCCGAACTTTGCTCTGACAGGTAAAAATACCACAAACATCTCTGGGCTTGGAGCCCAGCCCAGATTTCAGATGCTCCTGTGGAATCTGAGGCCTCAGAGCAGGTCAGAGAGTATGGGGCGAGCCAGTGACCACTGGTGTGGGTGGCTGCAGATGTGGGCCCGCGCCTTGCTGAGTGACCAGTGACCTCCCAACACTGACATGAAGACGCAGGACACTGCCCGGCCCCTCAGTCAGCAATGGTGAGATTTCCAGCCTGGCAGTGAAGGGAACCCAGTGGCCATCAGAGAGAGAAATTCAACCTGACGTGTGGCCTAAAGCTGTGCAGCTGGGGTCAGTGTTTTGAGCCCCACGAATGATCTTCATGACAGAAAGTTCCAGAATCAGAGGGTCCAAGGCCAACCGAGGTGACTCCTTTCTGGAGGGGCTGAGCAGGGCCGGGGTGGACTGCCCCTTGGTGGCCCATGACCGTGCAACCCTCACACCCCAGTTCTGCTGATTCCCCTCCTGGTATGAATTCAACTCCACTGTCCACATCCTGGGTTTGCTCCCACCACCCAAAGGGCCATAGACAGGAAGCTCCAGGCGGAGGCGGAGAAAACCGGCCCCACAGGAGCAGGAGCTGGGCTGCCCTGCCGAGGGGAGGAGCCACACGCCTGCGCCGTGACATCTGGTGCTCCAGCCACAGGTCTCCTGTCAGTCTCCAGTCCAGTGAGAACCTCCCACACCACACAGGGCTCCCACAGCCCTTTCCGACAGCGGCGCAAAGATCCGTCCTGTGTGAGCTATGTCTCCTAGGTCTTGTGGGAGAGGCAGGCATTTCCCCATCTTTGTGAGAAAGTTATTTGCTTTCAGCAATAAGCAAGTGTTTAAAAGTTTTAAAATTAAGTATGAAGAGACACAAAAGAACGCTTACATTATAGAAGATATAAAATATCACGATACAGCAGTTTAAGGAAAAGAATGTTGCCATCATCTCTGACGTCTCCTGCATATGCCTGTGACCTGTCAGAAGCAGGCACTTTCCCAAACTTCTTTATTAGTCCCCTCCTTTTCTTTGTATTTGCCACATGTTGACTCCCTAGACAATAAGTACTTGTTATGCATGTATCTGAACTTCACAGAAATGGAGTCACACAGTCTGTCTTCCTCCGACTTACTTGTTAATCGTCGATACTGTTACACACAGCTGCAGTTCATTCATTTTCTTTGCTATGTAGCAATTTGACCCATTACTGTCCCTAGTATAACCAACTATCCCCAAATTTAGTGGCTTAAAAACGCTATTTTGCTCACAATTCGTGAGTCAGGAATCAGGGAAGGGCTTGGCTGAGGGGTTCGTTTTGGACTCAGGGTGTGAGATGTATGATGCTCAAGGCCCTCACCGGTGATTTTAGCGCCGACTGTGTGTTCTAAATTCCCTCAGCTCTGAGTGATCAGGACGCGTAGTTGGTTTGTTAAAGCAGATTATCACTAAAAAGAATGGTCATACATCTCCGAACGTTTTATTTTTGCTTTACATATATAAATGCACATTCACACACCCATCCTGGTGGGAGCTAGGGAGGGGACCCCCTTTGAGGTTTCTTTCTCCCTAGTGTCCTCTCTCAGCCTCAGGGGCTCTTCACAGCTCTTGTTGTCCCTTTAGAGTTAATCCCATGTCATTAGATAATAACATTAATAACATTAAGCAGCCCTGATTAAATGTCTGTGTGGTTTCTGTCTCTTGATGGGACTAATGTGTACAGGAGGCCCAACTCTTCTCTGCTGACGTGGAGGGCTCCACTGTCTTCCTTGGGCTGAGCACACCCACACTGCTTTGGTACCTTTAGGGAAGACATAGGAATGTAGAATTCTTCTGGATTCCTCCTCCCCCAAATATCCCTGTCTTCTCAGCTGTCTTGCTTATACCTAATGTGACAGCACTTTTTAAAAATATATATTTTTATTGATTTCAGAGAGAAAGGGAGAGGGGAGATAGAAACATCAATGATGAGAGAGAATCATTGACTGGCTGCCTCCTGCACACCCCCCACTGGGAATCGAGCCTGCAACCCGGGCATGTGCCCTTGACCGGAATCGAACCTGGAACCCTTTAGTCCACAGGCCAATGCTCTATCCACTGAGCCAAACCAGCTAGGGCTGTGACAGCACTTTTTAAAGTGACATTTCATAAATCTTTGCAGAACATTCAACTTCCTTTTCTCAGAAAAAGCTTTCTTTACGATTGCACTCATATTTAATCAGTTTTAGGTTTCAATTACATTGGATTTATTTACCTCTTCTTCTCCTAGCTTCTTAAGGTAGAAGTTTCAATAATTAATATTAGAATCCCCCTAAAACTTATACATCATACTTTAAACATTGCTTAAATGTATATAAAAATTTTCTACATGTTGTGTTTCATTATGATTCAGTTACAATAATTTTCCTTGTGATTTCTTTAACCCATGTGTTATTTAGAAATATGTTACTTAATTTCCAAATATGTTAGGAGTTTCTAGTTATCTTTTTTTGTTATTTAATTCAGATTTAACACCATTGAGGTTAGAAAAAATATTCTGTATAATTTCTTTAAAATTAATTGAAACTGATTTCATTATGAATTATGAAATTATAATTTGCTCCATTATGCTTCAAACATTTTCATTCTATGTTGTTAAGTGTTTACAGATTTTTATGTATTCCTGGTTGTGACTGGTACTAATATTGAATGAATCTCTTTAGCCCTAACAATGTATTTTGCCTTTTACTATATTTAGTTATGAATATTGCTATATGAGTTATTGTTTGGTTAGAATTTGCTGGTCTACTATTTTTAATAACTTTACTTTCAACCTGTTATGTAAGATATGCTTTTTATTTCCCATGTCTTTGTTTTGATTACTCCCTCCTTTTATTATTTCTATATTATTTCATTTTCTTTATTCCACCCCCCTCCTACTGCTTTCCCCTCTTAGTAGAAACATTCTACTTTTATATCTTTCCAATTTCTTTTCTTTAAACTTCTCCAGATATTTTCTTTTTTTAAAAAAATATATTTTATTGATTTTTTACAGAGAGGAAGGGAGAGAGATAGAGAGTTAGAAACATCGACGAGAAAGAAACATCGATCAGCTGCCTCCTGCACATCTCCTACTGGGGATGTGCCCGCAACCCAGGTACATGCCTTTGACCAGAATCGAACCTGGGACCTTTCAGTCCTCAGGCCGACGCTCTATCCACTGAGCCAAACCGGTTTCAGCCTCCAGACATTTTCTGATCCAAACTCCAAACTGTGATGAAACAAAATTATAAGTAAGCCAATGAGAGATTTTAAGTATTTCTTCTATCTAGAGAAGAATGGTGGTCATTGAAATATTAGTTTAAAACAATTTATCTTAAAGTTAATATGATTAATAATGATTCCTAAGCCACATACTCTGACAATAGTGGCTAGATGAATAAAAACTGCATTGAGTTTATATTAACTAAAATATATTTATGTTCATAGTTGTTAGGATATATTCATTTTCTCCTATGTCATAAAGATCAAATTTTATGTTCTTTATTAAAAAGTAAAAAGCTCCTAACCGGGTAGCTCAGTAGTTGAGCATTGACCTATAAACTAGAATGTCACAGTTTGATTCCTGGTCAAGGCATATGCCTGGGTTGTGGGCTTGATCCCCAGTGTGGGACATTCATGAGGCAGCTGTTCAATGATTCTCTCTCCCCTCCTCTCTGAAATCAATAAAAAAAGTTCTTTTTAAAGTAAAAAGCAATAGCAATAGAAATATGCAAATAGTAAGGTTATCTCTAAATTTCATTTTGTGCTTATTAAACAATTGTAAATATGCATCCATATTAAAGGGTAATATTATTCACACTAGAGGCCCAGTGCATGAATTTCATGCACGGGTAGCGTCCCTAGGCCGGGCCTGCAATCAGGGCCAATCGGGGCCTCCCTTCCCCGGCTGCCTGCTGGAGCCTTCCTTCGTTCCTCACTGCCCCCTGGTGGTCAGCACATGTCATAGCGAGCGGTTGAACTCCCGAGGGGACAATTTGCATATTAGGCTTTTATATATATAGATGGCTTTTTTTCAGAAAATAGGCACTTTTGTAAGTGAGAAGGGATGGCATGGTTAAAAAGAAAAAACAAACTTAGAAGAATAAAGGCAAAACATTAGGTCAGAATAACTTTTCAAGTCAAGACACTCCTTAGAAAGGGGACAGGTATTTTCCGACCTGACTTAAAGCAGACTGGTTCCCTGTGCTGCTGTTCACCTCTCCCGAGAGGCACCTTTCTCTACTGCTGCCCTATGCCAATGTGCAAAAGGTACAGAATCACAAAGGAAAATATCCTCTGGGTAGACTACCTCAAACAAAGAATCAGATTTAGGGTATCCTTGGTTATTTCTCTACCATACTCATTCTAGCTAAAAGGTCTTCAAAGAGTTTAATAAATCAAAGTAGCCCAATGGTAGTTTTTTTTTTAAGCTGTAATTCAATATCAATGGAGTAATAAAAGGTGCTGATAAATAGATATATTTTTTTAAGATTCAGCCATAATCTTTCCAGCAGCTCACTGCAATATACCCACAACTTGGCTGTCATTAATTTTAGCACTGCCTCGAAAATAACCTATGATAAAAATATCCCAAGAAATAAACTAAACATATGAGAAATTAATTAAACAGAGTTTATTTGTATGTATTGGAACTACTCCAATAAGTTGGCTCTGAGATGATTACTCCAGAGTGTGACTTACTTCCTGTGTTCAAGTGGAAGCTCACTGGGGGGAGCTAGAGTGGATGTCTGCGGATGAAGTGGGCTCTACGCTTCCTGGCCGGTCTGAGAAGCCTGGCTCCTGGACACAGTCTTATTTCACCCATCATTCGGGACGAGGAAAAGGCGGAGCCAGAAGCTAGAAAGGAGATGAGCCAGTACCTGATGGACCATCAAATAGAGGGGAGTGGGAAGATCTCTCCATTTATGTGTTTAAACTCTGTAAGAACGTGGCTGAGGTTACAATACAGTTTTGTTTTTTCATTATCTCACAGCTTTTTTTTGAGAGAGAGAGAAAACGACAAATGCTCACTTGAATTATGTTGGGTTTAAGTTCTGGCTTCATTTCGAATGCTCTCCCCCACCTCCATCAGTGGCATGTTTCCCTGGTTCTGAAATTCCACTTCCTCAGCTTAAATATTTGCCAGGTACCAGGTATCTTTGCCTGAATCTTCTCCAGGTAAAGACCAGTTAAGGTGTTCCCTGCAGGGGAGGTCTTCACACAGGATTCCTTCTGCAGGGAAGTCCTCACTGGGCTCTGTCCCCTGAGGGCAGGTCCTTATATAGGCTCTGTCCCCTAAGGGGAGGGTCTCACACAGGCTCTGTCCCCTAAGGGGAGGGTCTCACACAGGCTCTGTCCCCTAAGGGGAGGGTATCACACAGGCTCTGTCCCCTAAGGGGAGGGTCTCACACAGGCTCTGTCCCCTGAGGGGAGGGTCTCACACAGGCTCTGTCCCCTGAGGGGAGGGTCTCACACAGGCTCTGTCCCCTGAGGGGTGTGTGTGCCTCACACAGGCTCTGTCCCCTGAGGGCGGTACTCAAGCTCGGTACTGAGGACAGGTACTCACACATGCTTCCCGCTGCAGGTGCTGCAGGGCCCTCGTGGCGGGGATGAGGAAGTCAGTGAGGCAGCGCAGCCCATCGCCTCCGTGGAGCCTCTCAGCCACGCTGAACACCTGCCAGAGCACCGTGGCCGCCGTGGCCTCAAACGGTGGGTAGAGGTCAGAGAGTGTGTTCTGGATGTAGGCGTCGAGGGATTCCAGATCCTGAAACGAAAGAGAGGATCCTGTGTTATATTTGTGAAATAGGGAAGGTATAGGTGAGGCCTCAGCACAGAGGGAGTCCCTGTTGGGGACCATCTGCTTGTCCTTTGCGCTGTCACTCAGCAGTAGCACCAGGGAAGTGCCCACAGCTGCACTGGGTAGACTGGAGACCTCTGTCTCTGAGGGTGGCCCTAAATAACACTCTGTAAGTGAGGGTTGTCACCGTCACCACACGAGGCACAATCAAGTTTAGATTTGGGATAAGTTCCATCCCATCAAATTCTGAAATATGCACGTTAAATGCTACATCTTAGGATCTTCCGTGGAGCATGTGAAATTTCCAGGGGGTCTTCCCCTGCCGTGGCTCCCCCCTCCCTGGCACACCTGGGTCTGCACATGGAATGGAGGGGCCTGTGGGGAGAACAGAGTTGGTCCACATACCATTTTATGCTTAGAAATAAGTGCATCCGCAGCAAATACATTTAAATTGTATTGATGATGTTTTAAAATTTTAAATAGAAACCATTAGGGCTTCCTTCATCAAAAATCACAGAAGTGTGCCCTTTCAGCCATTCTGAAAACAGTATCACTGGTTCCTGATTCCCCTTTATATTTTTGGTACAACATGCTTTTATGTAAAGTTGGAATGCTTTTAGATTTTTTAAAAAAATTTAATGCTATTTTTAGATGTAACATTTCCTGAGGAAATGCCACAAGGTTCATTTGTTTAGGAAATAAATGCAAGGCTACAAATAACAGTTAAAAGCCAAAGAGGTTAAAATTGCCAAGTGGATTTTTAAAGGGACAACGGTTACATCTGAGACTCCTCTGACCAGCCAATCATATCAATAATTTCCTAAGGAAATTGAAAAGAAAACCTCGAATCCTCTGGGCCTGAAGTGGGTGGGCTCAGGGGGAAGCTGCCTGTCCTATCCGAGGAACCAGGCCGAACAGAGACCGGGCCGGTAAGTGCTGCAGTCAAGTCAGCCTCTAGAAACCACATGACTCGAGGCACACCTGAGCCAGCTCAGCTCCCACCTCTGAGTTACGAGGGGTGATGCCCTCTGGAGCTCCCACACCCCTCACACGTCTTCCCATGCCTGACTGCCCCGTTTCCTCCACATGCCTGGCTCTCCTCCGTCAATAGGAATTATCATAATCCTGATTCTGTCCAGAAAAGGCCAATGTGGTCTGATTTCCAAAAACTCAAATCACACCTGATTCAGAAGCAAGCATCGAGTCCATGAGAATAAGTGGCAGGAACCACCCTCTAGAAGCTGTGCAGCTCCTTTAGATATTTGAAGCAAATGCTAACTGTAACACGAGAGATTGCTGGGAAGGAAGTGGAATGAAATCCTAGGGGACATGTCTCTAATGACCTATGTTGGAGGAACTCAAATGCAAACTTTGGACTCTCCCAGGGAGAGAGCTGTCCTTCCGCTGCTCAGATGCCCAAATCCAGGCCCATTCCCCTCCAGACCCACTGGGCAGGTCCTGACCTCTCATGTCCAGCAGCCCCCCGATGGTGGGTCTCCTGGCCTCCACCTCAACTAGTTTATCTTCTCAAAACTGTCCAACATTGAAGGAGAGGGATCGATGTTTGCTGAGATCCTAGAGACAGCCCAGGGCACTCACAGGGCAGCCCAGCCTCCCTGGCTGCTTCTCTGTCCTTCAATTCCCATTGGGACTGGGTTGGGCCCCCACACATGGCCCAGGCGGGGTGGGGGGGGGCGGGGAGAGTGAGGAGGGGATGCCCCTCCCCTGGATCCAACTCCCTGTGCAGCTATCCTCACTAAGAGCCTGGTTGTGGCAAGAGCTGCCCAAGGGAAGTTGTCTGCTGGCCAAGAGGCCAGTTCTCAGGTCAAGTACGTTGAGGAAGCCTTGGGTAAGCCAAAGTGAAACAACTTCAGCTTCTTTTTTAAAAAGTAAGAAATTTCAATTACAGTTGACATGCAATATTATATTAGTTTTAGGTGTATAATAGTGGTTAGACACTTATATTAGTTATGAAATGATCACCCGATAAGTCTAGTACCCATCTCACAGCATACAGTTATTACACTATTATTCACCATATTCCCTATGCTGTAGTGACTTTTATAACTGGTAATTGTGTTTCTTAATCCTTTCACTTTTTTCACTTATCCTTCTAATCCCCCTCCTATCTAACAACCATCAAAATGTTCTCTACATTTATGAGGTTTTTTTTTGTTTATTTTGTTTTTTGGATTCCACATATAAGTCAGATCACATAGTATTTGTCTGACTTATTTCACTTAGCATAATACCCTCTAGGTTCATCTATGCTGTCGCAAATGGCAAGATTTCATTCTTTTTTATGGCTGAGTAATATTCCATTTCCTATTGTACCACATCTTCTCTTTCCAATTGCCCACTAATTAGCTTGCTTCCATATCTTGACTATTGTAAATATGCTGCAGTGAATATAGGGGTACATATGTCGTTCCAAATTAGTGTTTTGAGTTTCTTCAGATAAATACCCAGAAGTGGAATTGCTAGGTCATATTCTAGTTTTAATTTTTTGAGGAATCTACATACTGTTTTCCCTAGTGGCTGCACCAACTTACAATCCCATCCACAACTTTCTCTTTGTTGATTTCTTGATAGCCATTCTGACAGGTGTGAGGTGAAACCTCACTGTGGTCTTCTCCAGCCTCACATGCTAATGTGCCCTAACTGACATAAGAGGGCCTGGCCCAAACTTCCTGGAATATATTTAAGGCAGCTTCAGAAAACAGGAAAATATACAGTATATTTTAGAAAGGATTCCATAATAAATGCTTAAAAATCAGAACAATGTCTTGGCATCTTACAGGGTCCAATTCAATCACCTGGAACATTTACTCTGGCATTTTCTCCCCTCATGTTTATGTGAGAACCTGTGTGTGTGTGTGTGTGTGTGTGTGTGTGTGCGCGCCAGTGTGTGGGTGTGTGGGAGTGTCAGTGTGTATGTTTGAGGCCAGGTGTGCGGGTGAGGGCCTAGTTGTATGGGAGGCCACATGTGTGTTCAAGGGCTGAGTGTGTTGAGGACCAGGGTTTGTGGACAAGGACTTCTGAAGGCGTGTGTACGTGAGTACAGAAGTGGTGAGTCGAGAGAAATATGTGTTGGCAAATTCTTAAAATAGTTCTAGGCCTTTGTGTGCAGAGGAAGAGAAAGAGGTGGACGCAGGGTCAGGGCGAATGTTGTGTGAGCACGGCTAACCATTTCAGCCTGGCCTCACATTCACCAAAACCTCAAATACCATCAAAACATCCAAAAATAAGAGGAGAGGAGACAGACAAATGTTGATGACTACGTTGACAGTAAAGCACTAATTTCTTTTCCGTATATAACTCAGGATTCCCATTTCAACCAAACCCACACACATGGAGATAGGCTGACTCCAAAATGCAGAACCTTTGCCTGTTTACTTGATGATAAACCTTACCGTGACTTAGAATGGGATTATGTGCTGCACACGTTGGCGGAATGGCAGGTACAGTACTTGCATAAAAGCATTTAATCACCATTTTGCTGATCTGTGAATTCAGTGTGTTATTTGGCCAACTGCAGGACTGCCTTTGCATTTTAACAACAGAAAATTTATGTCTGTAAAGACATTTTAAAACTTCACTCTTCAACAACGGGTTCGTTTTCTCTATTAACTTTAGGTGAAATTTTATTGAAATGAGAATGTTTTTTAAAATCAAGACCTTTTTTAAAAAATATATTTTTATTGATTTCAGAGAGGAAGGGAGAGGGAGAGAGATAGAAACATCAATGATGAGAGGTAATCATTGATTGGCTGCCTCCTGCATGCCCCACACTGGGGATTGAGCCCACAACCCAGGCATGTGCTTTGTCCGGGAATTGAACCGTGACCTCCTGGTTAATTGGTTGACACTCAACCACTGAGCCATGCTGGCCGGACTAAGGTCAAGATCTTTATTTCTCATCGTATCTCTGCTCTCCAGGGACTAAGCATTTTCTTCCTGGCATCAGGCTCTCAGGAGATGATGGTCTCCATGCGACCCTCCAGGCCTCATGTGTGCCAAATGAGAAGGCAGAGACTGGGGTCAGAAGGTCCGTTGGTGCCCACCCATTGGAGGCCGGTCTCTGGAACTTGGGAAAGTCACACCCTTCCTCATAGGAAAGGTGTGGTTGGGGCAGGGGGCGGGTAACTCACTCACCGTCAAAGCAAAGGGAATTTCTTTCTGAAGAGTTTGCTGACCTAAAGAAGGCCAGCTCCAGCTGAATTGGGCAGGGAAAAGCAGGGGTGCCCTGTCCAGGGCCTAGCAGGCTGGAGGGATGTGGCTGAGGTTATCCCAGCAAGGAATGCCCATCCATGCTCACGTTTTAATTCAAGCACAATATCCTTAAGGGTGAGTGAAGGTGCAAGCCCAGGACGGAGCCAGGGCTCCGGGAAAGGCTGTCAGCAGGCTGGACCTAGACATCAGCACCCCTTTAACTGCTGAGAAGGTCTGCAGTGGCTTACTGAGCCCCCCTCCCCTCCCTGAGAAGGGCACTTCAACATGACAGAATGCTGAAGAGTGAGGCACCACACAGACAGGGCTGGAGACCCTCTCCCCACCCTCCCTGCAGACACAAGCTGGCGGCTGACCCACCAGCTTGGGGACGTCCTCCCTGTGGCCACCCCCATTTTTGTGGGTGATTTCTTGATGTTGGGGTCCCTGTGCCCCAGGGACAGTGGGGTGTGTGTAGGACAGGATCACAGGACACTTAGGACAAGGTCTGGGGTAGGGCAAGGGGAAGACCAAGCAGCAGTGGTGGCGAAAGGTGGCACAGTCCTCTCCACCCACCATCAGCTAGGCTAGGGGGCTCCTCTGGGGCCCAGTCATATTGTCTCATTGTGAAAATCCACAGTAGGCTGACGTCAGGATGTAAAGAGCAGATAAATGTGGGACTGAGGGCTCGACGGGATCACAGAATGTGGGCTGGGGGCATCATCCAGGAGGCAAGGCTTGGGCGGGTAGACGAGGGTGGGGGTGGTGGTCACAAAGGCCCCTAATCTGGTCTGGGAGCTTGGCTCTGCCTGCAGCCCCAACACCAGCCCCCAGTGATAACATGCTGCAGCCCATGGGGAAGCCATCCTGAGTGAGGGGTGTGGTGGTGCCTGTCATCCAGGCACTTCCACCCCAGAAGGTAGAGCCGCCTTTTAGTTCCCTGCTGTGGCCTTTGCCTCTAGCCAGAATTATAAACAAAAACCAGGATGTGCACTGGAGCATCCTGTAACCCCTCCAAGCAGGACCCAGGTCCAAAGGGGCCTTGCACTGCCCCACTTTCCATCAATAGCTGCTTTCTCAACTTTGTAGGCGAAGGAGCTCTGTGTGAAACCCACACTCCCAGGAGGCTTGCGCTGCGCAGCCAACCTGGTTAGAGCTGCTCAGGTGCTATTAACAGGGGCCTCCTTCCTGAAAGGGCCCAGTGACGGCACCCGGCGTCCTGCCCAGGGGATCGATGACCATCGCTGGTTTCCTGTGTGCATAGACCCAGAAACCACCTGTGAATCCAAGACACCTGTCTAAAAAGGCTGGTCTCCTCATCGACTGGTGTGCCGGCCTGTCTATACCCGGTCTACTAGTCTGTCTACACCAGGCCCGTGTACATCTAGTCCAGCAACACCCAGTCTGCCTATTCCGGCCCTGCTTCCACTCACAGCTGCTGTGTATATGGGACTCCTGACCCTCACAGCTGGAGGCTGAGAGGTTCCTAAGGGGTGAAAACTCCTTTGGCCCAAAGCTGGTGCCCAGAGAGAAGGAGGAGGAAGGAAAAGTGGCGGTGCCTCTTTAGGTCTACACTCTACACACTTGGAAGAGCTCGGTGATTAACAAAAGCAACACACACTACTAATTCTGCTGAATTTAGAGATTCCCAGGCCCTGGTGAGAAGCCTCACCTGACACATAATTTTTCCAACCCGTAATTGGCGCAGGAAGCCTAGCAGACACGTGAGACGCCAGCAGCTGGGGGCAGCTCTGGGGACTCCTCTATCAATGAGACTCTTTCTCTCCTGATTCCACAGCCTCCTTTTAAACCTCTCTGTTATAACTGAGCCTGGGGTGGTGACTGCTGCAGAAAGAGCCCCACTTTACCCCTCTCACCCCAATGTCTGTACTCCCTAGAGCCCAGAAACAGGCACACCTGGTGCATCTAGGTCTGATGTCCAAGCCCCACCTGGACCACACCACCAGGACCTGGGGGGTGGCCCAGGTGAGCTTCTAGGCCTTGTGGTGATGTCTCATGCTGGTGACAACACCACTGTGATCTGGCCAAAGCCTTCCTTCCCACACCAGGGAACGTCTGTCAGCTTAAAGTCCAGGAAACCCCATGGCTGGTCCAGTTCACTTCTTCTGAGCCCCTGCCCAGGGTGATCCAGCCCTCCACTAGCAGTGTAAGGGTCAGAGGACCCCAAAGGACTGACCACAGACCAGGGAGTAAGGCTAGTCCAGGGCAGGGTGGGAGCACAGACTGAGCAGACAGGCCAAGCTGGATCCAGACCAACTTTGCATAGACACAAGGCATAGACGTGAGCAAGGTCTCACTAGGTGGGCAGATCAGGGAAGGAGCCTTCTAGTGATTCTTCCTTCTTGCAGGGTGCCCACCCATCCCCTTTGACAGGAAGGGGCTGTATGGGCTCTCTGGAGGAGCCCACAACAGAGGACAGAATGAGGCCAAGCAATCCGAATGAGGGACAAGCAATCCAGAGTAGAGAGCTCAGAAGGCCAGGCAGGGTGTCTGTGGGACCAGGTTCCCAGGAGGAAGTGAAGATCTCTGAAGAGACAACAGTGAGAGGGTGCTGTCTAGTGGACCCTGGAAGCTGACCCCATGGGCACCTATGGACTCCTCACCAGGGCTGGTGCCCTCCTCCAGCAGAGAGAGCTAGGTGGGGGCTAAAGCTGGCTTTAGAGCAGGGGTCCTCAAACTTTTTAAACAGGGGGCCAGTTCACTGTCCCACAGACCATTGGAGGGCCGGACTATAGTTTTAAAAAAAACTATGAACAAATTCCTATGCACACTGCACATATCTTATTTTGAAGTAAAAAAACAAAACGGGAACAGATACAATATTTGTATTTGCGTGTGGCCCGCGGGCCGTAGTTTGTGGACCCCTGCTTTAGAGCCACTAAGCACTGATAATGAGCCCATTATCTTTAACTCCTACAGCCTGAGAGAGATGGGTCTGTGACAGCAGGTCTCAGTGGACAGCCTCAGAAAGCTGCACATTCCAACCTGCTGAGATGGTGCCTTGCACCTTGGTCTCCCTGCATGCACACGTGTGCACACACACATACACAAACAGATGCACACACGCAGACATGCATGCACAAACATACACAGAGACCGTCTCCCACATGTGTGTACACCCATACGCACAGGCACACACATGTACACACATGCTCAGAAAGTGCACAGAAATTCACCCTACTCCTGCCTGTGCACCCCCTGGACTCAACCTCTCATTTTCTTGGCCTCACTGCTCACCCAGGTCTGTTCTCAGCCCCTGTCCAACAGCAGGAGCATCAGAGTGAATCTCAGCACAGCTTGAAGCTTGCATAGCAGTCGTGAGAAAACACTCTCTAATTTGAAACTTATTTGTAAAGTGCAGTGCTAAATCTTCATTACCTGGGATACTAAATACTGCCTGCAGATTTTTCTTGCAAACTAAAAATAAATATATTAAAATAAATAAGTATGTAAAGTATTTAAGAACAACACCGTGTACTTAGGTCTAAGTTGTTTTTTAAAATCCCAAGAGTAAAATTTCTAAGGACTGGGACTTTCACCTGAAAAAAACAGGGAGCTGGCTATGGAGCTGCCTGTTTCCTTCAAGTACCTGAACATAATTAAGAAAGAACTGCAACAGGCTATTCCCAGTGCTTTCATATTCAAACAAGGGTTCTTGACATTTTACAGCAGCTGAAAGGCAAATGCAGAGGAAGCCACTCCTTAAGCTGTGACTGCCCTTTCAGTCCCTTTCTCCCTTTTCCTAATACTTCCAGGTTAGGGTCCTGTAATGAGTGCCTCCCTAGCCTCCCCGCCCCCCTCCCCCGCCGCCCCCCAACTGGACCTTCACCAAGTAAGGGCTTCTTTCTCAAGTTCAAAATTGCTCACTTGGCACATGGCTTTGTCTTCTTGTATGTCTCCAAAACCAGACTCTGCTTTCAGGCCCTGCACGTATACCAAGGAGTTACACAAAGGAGTGTTTACTAAACACTCAACCTATGGGTCGCGACCATCGGAAAACACATATAGCATATCAGATATTTACATTACGATTCATAACAGTAGCAAAATCACAGTTATGAAGTAGCAATGAAAATAATTGTATGGTTGAGGGTCACCACAACATGAGGAACTGTATTAAAGGGTCGCGGCATTAGGAAGGTTGAGAACCACTGGTTTAGAGGATCTTTAGAAGACAGAGACAGGGAATGTTTGCCCAAGTGTTTACCACAAAGAAGGCCAGGCTCCAAAAAGAGTGTCATTATGTGAACATGACTCTGAGGGACAGGAAATGCCTGGATTCCACTAAGGCACTGATCTGGCATAAGACAGAGCAAACACTGTGGTGGGCTGTGTTGTTCACAGAATCCCTGCCCACTGGCATCAGGCATGGCCATGTGACAAAGAAATGTGGTGGCCGTGGCAGATGCCAGTTCTGGAAGAAGCTTTTCGAGCCAGCACATGTGTCACCATTTGTTAGTCAACACCCCAGAGAGAGGCCTGAATCACTTGATGTGATGAGTGTGATGGGTGGGTAGCCGAGTGGGTCATCACTGTGCTGGTCACTGAGACTCGGGGTCATTGGTTACTGCAGCATCACCTGCCCATCCTGACTGATGCTCTCCAGGGCCTGGAACACGGATCCAGGGGACACTGAGCTCAGTCAGGCCTTCGCCCAGTAGGGCAGCCACAGCACACACCTGGGCATAGGTTACACCTCTACCGAGGGGCCCTCCTAGACTGAGCTGCCTACAGACATGCCAGTGCATCCTGAGTAGGAGCTGGTTCTCAGAGGCTTCCTGGATAGATCAAGCCCCACGAGGTAACTTGAGGAGTAGGACAGTTGGCACGGTGGCTCCAGGGTGAAAGGTCCATTTGGCATTTCTCGATCTTGTCTGTATTTCCAGACGGCTGAGACTGTTCTGAAAACAACTCAATTCTGAGTTTCATCACTCACAGATTTTGCTTTTCCATGGTACGAATGCTTTACAGTTGTCAGGGCCAAATTAGGAGGATGCCAAAAGAAAGGAACCATTTGGGTCATTCTTCAGGGCTGTACCTTGTGTAACAGGCCCAAGAGGAGAATCTAGAAAATAATGTCTTCAAATATAACCCTGAAAACATCTTCTCTGAATTTATACAAAACTTACTAAATATGAAACATACAACCACCTGACTTCAGCAATTTAAAGCTGGTGTGCGGATTACAGTGGATTATGGGGTGCCAGGGATCACTGACAATGAAAATCCGTTAACAGTGCTAAACACTCAGCCCAGCCACAGTCTCCACCGGCCAGCGTGTTAGAACAACTCCCCTTTGCAATCTTATGCCCAGAACCGTGCTGGGATGGTTGCCAGAGGGGCTTCTTTCAAGTTTATGAGCAGACTGAGGCAGTACTGCAACTTTCTTCTCTTTTCTCCCTCCTCAGATGCTCAGATCCACCTGGAGCAAGGACTTTCCAGGTGGCTTATGCCCCAATTTATTTTTAAACTGATCTCAAGTTCTTCCTTCTATCCCAGCTGCCCAGACTAAACTTCCTGTTGTGGAACTGGCAGGTGCAGCTGGGGTTAGACTGGGTTTTTTTGTTTGTTTGTTTTAAGTATAATTTTAATTAATTTCAGAAAGGAAGAGGGAGAGAGAAATAGGAACATCAATAATGAGAGAGAATCATTGATCAGCTGCCTCCTGCACACCCTCTACTGGGGATCGGGCCTGCAACCCGGGCATGTGCCCTTGATCAGAATCAAACCCGGCACTCTTTAATCCACAGGCCGACGCTCTACTCACTGAGCCAAACTAGCTAGGGCTAGACCAGTGATGGCGAACCTTTTGATCTTGGCGTGTCAACATTTTGAAAAACCCTAACTTAACTCTGGTGCCGTGTCACATATAGAAATTTTTTGATATTTGCAACCATAGTAAAATGAAGACTTATATTTTTGATATATATTTTATATATTTAAATGCCATTTAACCAAGAAAAATCACCCAAAAAAATGAGTTCGCATGTCACCTCTGACACGCGTGTCATAGGTTCGCCATCACTGGTATAGACTGTTCTTTTTTTATTGTGGTTGCTTGTTTTTAATTTAATAAAGTTTTATTTTTCAAAATGTACAGCTGGTGGGACCTGTTGTTCACACATCTTTACCAGTAGCTGGGGCATCCCCACCCTTGGTGTTTCTGGTGTAAATTAAGTGAGCTCTGTGCTTTGAAACTAGTTTAATGAGTCCTTTACTAAGGAGCTCCTGTAGGGCTGCCCTGGCCAAGGAACCACGGACCTCAGTCTCTCAGAGACAAGAGCTGGGTTTATGAGCTTATAGTTGGGAACTTCCTTACAGAGTTTTTCAGATGTTGCTTTGTCAAACAAGACTAGGTTGTTGAGCTTGTCCCGAACTTTGCCTTTGGACCACTTCTTCTTTTTGGCCTTGCCCCAGATTTGTTCACTGGGTTTTTGTCTTTCTTGGCCAACTTTCCAGCATCTTTCTTCTTCTTCTCCTTGGGCAGCACAGAGAAACTCAAAGAGCAGCTGCTACCACTGCAGCCTTGATAAGATGAATGGGTTAGGCCAGTGGTCGGCAAACTCATTAGTCAACAGAGCCAAATATCAACAGTACAACGATTGAAATTTTTTTTGAGAGCCAAATGTTTTAAACTTAAACTATATAGGTAGGTACATTGTTATTAACTTAATTAGGGTAATCCTAAGGCTTAGGAAGAGCCACACTCAAGGGGCCAAAGAGCCGCAGTTTGCCGACCACGGGGTTAGGCTCTTCTGAAGGAAGAACTCGGACCCTTCCAGGCAGCCATCAGGTCATCTACATACTGCCCACCATGTGGCCTCTGAACCTCCAAACTGTAATGCCACACCCACCATAGAGGTAACATGGCACTTCACAGTTTACCACCACATTCACACATTTAACTTCTACGACTGGCAAAGCAACCCAGCCCCACAACTCTACATTAACTCTGCAATTACATCACCAGCCATTCTATCAAACCTACCCCCACACAGAATGGGCCTTGACCTGATGGGGTTTTATCTCCTGGTGAATCTGCCTGTACCTGGCACACTCAGGATCTTCCTCTAGATGTTCTTTGGAAAAGCTGCCTCAGGATCTCACCTGGATGTGTGGGGCACCCTGTGTTACCCCAGGTCTGTCCTTGCTGCTCTCTACGAAATGCTCAGCAGTCGGCAATCTATGACCCCGTGGTTGAAATATAAACAAAAAAGAACACTAGTTTGTGGCGTGAAAATTATGTGAAATTCAAATTTCAGTGTCCATAAATAAAGTTTTATTGGCACACAGACACCCTCAGCCTATGGCTGCTTTTGTGCTATAAAAGGAGAGTTGAGTAGTTGTAATCAAGACCATGTAACCCTTCAAAGCCTAAAATACTGTCTGGCCTTCCACAGAAAATCTGCTGACCCCACTCTCAGGGAGGGAATTCCTGCCAGGCAGCCGAGGGGCAGCCCCACCCACCTTCCCATCTGCTGCCTCCATGGTGTGGAGCCTGGCTCAGCATGGCTGCAGTTCTGGGTGAAGGTGTGGAGGAGGGAGGGCTCTGCTCACACCATTCTCTAATTCAACATTCAAGTTTCAACTAATTGTCAGTGACATGTGACCCTTCATGATTCAGCCTAGGACAGCTCTGCTCCGTGTGCTCTGAGGCTGGCAAGTCGATGGTCCCAGCCTGCGATGGAGGGCATGGCCACCATGGCTGTCTGTTGGGGCTTGCTCATTTCTACTCAAGGTCAAGTGAATGGAAAGTGTCTAAAACAGTCATTTAAAGTCTGTTGTCCTTTTTTTTTTGTATTTGAAAGCCTAATAAGCTACAGGAGAATTCCCAAATGGGGGGGGCTATGAAAGTCTTGGGGTGTCCCTAGTGTGTGGCATGTTAGGGAATGATGGCTGCACATGGGAAGTGGAGCACAACCCTCGCCACGTGTTGTATGATCACTTGGTCTGTACACGGGACAAAAGCAGCTGCAAGCACTTTTTAACTCCCAGACCAAGGCCTGCCGTGGGCACAGGAGCCCATCACGCCAGCAGGGACCAGGAAGTGACTCCACCTTATAGTTCACTTGCCGATCCTGCAGTGGTGGGTCAACAGACCAAGTCCTGCCCTCAGCAGATAGAAGACAGATCTGGCAAGATGAGAAACAGGCCACAGGGCCAAAGTGGGTCCGAATGGAGGTGCCAATGAAGAGGAGGCTGGCTAGGCAGTGGGCAGTGTCCCCAGGGCCCAAGGCAAAGGTGATGGTGGTGGGGGTGGCGGGATGATGACACCACATGTAAATGTCACCTGGAGTTCTATATTGGTTTCATAGTACAAAGTCCCCAAGATTTCTACACATCTGGTTTCTTCACATGTAAAACAGGAAAATTACTAAAATCGAATTCATCAATTATTCCACTATGGTAACAATTTATTTTATTTTAAAAGGACTTTAAAGCTTTTTTTTTTTTTTAATACAAAAGGCAAATTGACAATGAGATGTTGGTTTTCAAGGACTTTGGCTGACTTTAGTTCTTTGAAGGTATTTGATAAAAGTGTACAAGACTGTTATTAACCACAATCAGCCCAGACTGGGTTTCTCCTGCCGAATGTAATTTCAGCTGGAAGTAAGAGTTTTGTCTGTTCTAAACCACGGCTGGACCATAAAGATTATATCAACTTAAAACATCTCCTGTACTCCTAATTACACTAAACTTAACTTTCTACACTGGGCCCTCCATCAAGACCTGGTCCATTCTTTGCTACTTAATTTACCTGAAAAGCCCTTGGTCAGGAAAGGAAAGTGCTCTTGAAATGTGTCAGCGCAATGAGATGTATAGTTTCTCAAGCATAAACAGCAAAACTTATTCTCATCCTCCAAGTGTTCTGTTGTCCTTTTTGGTTCACATCGCTGTTAAAATGAGCCACAACAAACCACTTCAAAAACAGACTAAGTTCCCTTTTGTCTGAGTCCAGCTGCTTTGCCAGCGTCTGCCTAGCATCCGGTCTTCAGCCAGCACACCTGGCGTCCCCACACCTTTCCCATGCAATTTCCAACAGAGAAACAACTAATTCCAGTTGATATTCTTGTGGGAGGGTTGAAACTAATTTTTCTAAATTGTAGATGACAGCAGAGTCCACCGAAATCAACAATTATAGGTGTGACCCTCCCCCCTCCCCACACACTTTCAGATTACATGCCAACATATATAAAAAGGGAGTAGGTACAAAAACGTTGAGTGGGAGTGTGACACTGTATATCTGCACTGCTAGTTTAAAAATGTCACCTAATGTCTTTCCTAAGCATTCTGTGGGCAGGGGTCCTGGCCACAGCTGGGATGTTACAGCTGTGACTAAAGTCAGGAATCGATCTGATTTGGGGTTCTTCAAAATGGGAGTACAGGAATCCTAGAAAAGTCCCTCTCAGACTGGCAGTGTTTCTCTGCTTGATGGTGCCTTTAAGGTACCTGGTACCAAGGTCCTAATTTGATTTTAACAATTAAGGTAAGGAGGACCCAATGTATGGCATTAATGGAAAAGCACAGATGGGCATGTGCTTTAAATTACCCATGATTCCTGTGCTTTTCCTAAAGGACCTCATGCTTTAGACTTAATCGTTCGTTTCGGTGGGACAGGTGATGACTGCTGACCCTGGGCTGAGGTTGTCTGGGAATTGGTGCTGATACTGGGCTGAGGCTTTTTCAGGAATTGGTGCTGGACCTGGACTGAAGCACCTTTGTTTTTTTTTCCAGAAGGAGGATGGAGTGAAGGCTTCAAAATTGCATGTCTGGCTGGGAAAGCTGTGCAGGAACACCTCAGGAGGCAGTATGGGAGTGCAGGAAGTGGCAGATGGTAAAGCACAATTTAAGGTATTTTATGGAAAATGCAAACTCTATACACATGATAATAACCAAAAGTTATTCTAATGAGAAACCTATGATGTATTTGGAGTGCTAAATAGTCCTTTGCATGGCCTCCCTGCCCAGGAAAGCCACCAGGCAAAGGCAGGCCTGGCACGTAGGCTATACATAATGTGGATAGGCTCCTGACATTTCCAATGTGGAGCACAGAGGGACCGAGAAAGACATGCGCAAGAAAACTGTTGGGGATCCTGAGTCTAAAGATGAAGCCAGAACCTGGAGCCCAAACCCACACTCAGAATGGGCATGGCAGGAGGCTTACCAACTGTTGGTATTCTAGAACAGGGGAACTCTGATGCAAGTAAGCAAAACACAGCATGGAGGAAAGGTGTTGGTGCAAACTGGAAAACCACTGACAAGAGATGTAATGCCCAGTGGTGGCCAGGCTCAGTGTACAAGCAGCCTGGACCTGGCAGAGACCTAAGAGTGGGCTGGCTTGTGAGGACAGAGGGGGTGTCCACATTTTCTGGGGGCTGGCTGCATGCTGTGTAGTCGGCATGTCTGCACAGCATGGCTCTGAAGTGCTCCCACCGGAATTATAGCACCTAGCTTTGGAAGGGAGTACAGAGACACCCAGTTTATGAGCACCCCCATCTACAGTTGGGACCAACCTTTACGGTTTACAATGCAGCACCAGGAGGAAAAGATACACCAAGTCACAGAGTTCCCCAGACAATTTGGGTTTTCAACTGTGGTCCTGGCATTACCTCTTTCCCCCCCCTTCAAAGTGTTCCAATTTGGACAACAAATAATATGGCCACTCTGCTTATAAGATGTGGACTTCCTTGAGTCC
This sequence comes from Myotis lucifugus, assembly GCF_000147115.1. NCBI lineage: Eukaryota > Metazoa > Chordata > Mammalia > Chiroptera > Vespertilionidae > Myotis > Myotis lucifugus. The sequence continues at coordinate 48,831,998 of NW_005871048.1, read as the reverse complement.
ATAAGGTGGTAGTTTCAGCTCAAGAGACCACAGGTTAATTACCCCGTATTTTCACAATTTGCTTCTCTCCCAACTGGTCTACCCTTTGAATGAAGGGTGGGAGGCAAATGACAATGGAGAAGATTGAGAGGTAGAAGTGAGTAGAAGTGAAGGTGAGTGAAGAGTCAGGGTAAATGAGGGTAGAGGTGAGTGAGGGTGGAGGTAAGTGGGGAGGAGGTGGGTGAGTGAGGGCAGAAGTGGGTAAGGGTGGAGGTGAGTGAGAGGTGGAGGTGAGGGTGGAGGTGGGTAGGAAGTGCATAAACCTATTTGCTGGGATTTTAAGGTTTCTCTGTGATGATGATAATAGAAACCTTAATGCCTCAATTAAAAAATTGAATAAAGAAATTTCATACAGCCACTTAAAATGAATGCAGATCTGTATAAAATGAGTGGCATCCATGACATAGTAAATGAAAAAAGCAGGTTATTAAATAGCATGTAGGGTGTGATCCCATTGTTAAAAATGAAATATATTCATATGTACATAGAAAAAACATGGATGGATCTACCTCATAATATGCAATTGAACTCTGAATAACAGATTTAGAATGTCACTTTCTGTATTACTTGATTGATTTTTTTCTCTTCTTTCCCAGTGAAATGAGCATACACTTTAGTTGAATGAATAAACACTGAAAAGTGAGACTGACAAGCAAAATATTGCAAAAGATGAACAGTTTCATAAGGACTGGAAGAAGTCATAACAATGGAAAATAATAACTTCCAATTTCTTCTTCTTAGATTTGGATTAACTTGTGTTCAAGGTGATTCAATGGATCCTAGAATCAAGGCAGAGCAGGGCAGGGGCTAAGTCACTGTGAGCAAAGTCCCCAAAAGGTGTTTCCCATCAGCTTGTCTACACCATATCTCTCCTCTTCACCACTGTTGCCTTTGGTGGCTGTCACAGGTAGGAGGGCTGAAAGATGCTTCTCCAGAGCACACACCATTGCTTTTTTGTCCATTGCTTGTTCACCGTAATAGGACATTCCTCCACAGATACGGAACAGATTACTGGTTCTTAGACAGGTTTCCCAACCTCCAACCTGGCTTTGATGACTTTAACTATGATTCAGGGGAATTGCTCTTGGTCCATACAAGACAATGCCAATTCAGGGACCATTCCAAATTTAGCAATTGGATGTCACTCATACGAGAGGAAAGTTGGGATGCAAGAAGGCAAGGCACCCAGATTAGCAGGAAGGCTGAACAGATTTGTCCTGACAGCTGCAATAGGTGCCTCAGTAGCCATGTGACAAATAGGAATGATCTAGCATTGGACATGAAAAGAAAATCCAACAAACATTCAGTGATCACGTATCTGGTCCTCAGCAGGCAGGGTGTGAGGCAAACAGGGGCACTGCTGGTGACCTTCTGGGCACCACAGCCCGTCTGTTCTCATCCCCCTGAGAGGCAGAGAAGCACCAGCAGCAACCCCATAGGCCTTCTTGGGAGCCACATTCAACCTGGATGTCAGGTAAACAAACAGACTAAAGAACAAAACACAAAGGCTGTCCTCAACCTAAACCTGGTTGGCTGCTGAAGGTGTTTTGGCAGAGCCTGGCTTCCCTGTTGTTCCTTCTGTAGCCTCTGGCCTGAATTCCTTTCCTTGCTGCTAGCAGCTTATTCCAGCTCTGGCACAAAGATTTTACCAGGCAAGTGTTTAGATCTCACGGAGAAGGGACTGACTGTTCATTCTAAAGGGACAAACACAGTCAATTTAGGGGCTTAATTTCAGCCCCTACATGTGAACATCAAGCCAGGAGCTTTGGAGCAGGGCTTTTGGACAATTTTTTTCTTGAGATCCATAGGAAGCTGAATGGGGGGAAGAGAGGGATGGAGAACAAATTAAAAAGATGAGCAGGTCTAACGGCCTGGTGACTACTTAGCCCAGTGGTCAGCAAACCGCGGCTCTCGAGCCACATGCGGCTCTTTGGCCCCTTGAGTGTGGCTCTTCCACAAAATACCACATTCGGGCGCGCACGTACAGTGCAATTGAAACTTTGTGGCCCATGCGCAGAAGTCAGTTTTCGGAAAGGAGATAGACGAAACAAGTATACAAGACAAGTGTGGATGGGAAAGTTGGAAGGGGTCGACCTCAGCGAACATACCTCAATCAGATTGAGGATGTTTTTAGCAAAGGCCAGTTTAGGAGTACCCTAATTAAATTAATAACAATGTACCTACCTATATAGTTTAAGTTTAAAAAATTTGGCTCTCAAAAGAAATTTCAATCGTTGTACTGTTGATATTTGGCTCTGTTGACTAATGAGTTTGCCGACAACTGATCTAGACGAGCCTCAACTGGGCTGACTGGGCACTTCAAGTCTCTGCCATGTATCTGTTCCATGCCAGTAGGCTGCCTCAGGAATGTCCTCATGGAGATGACAGAAACACAAGAAAGAGCAAGGCCTCTTGAGTGGTAGACTTAGAAGCACCATACTTGCACTTCTGCTTCATTCTATTACCCAAAGCCAGGCACATGGTCAAGTCCAGAGACAGAGGCAGAGGACACTTCAAAGTTAAATGCCCAAGGGGGTGGATGCAGAGACGGTAAAAGATCATTCAACTCATCAGTGAGACCTATCAATTCTACCTTAGAAATACTTTCCACACCTGTCCAATACTCCTTCTATCTTATTGCTATCACCACTTCAGTTCACCATGATCTCTCTTACCTATCACCACCTGACTGCTCTGTCCAAATCTTTCTTGTCCATTCCTTCTCAGATCATTCTCAATGCAGCAACGAGAATAAACTTAAAAAGAAAACCTGCTCTGACCACTCATTTAATTAAGTCTGCTAAATGGTTTCCTATTGTTCTCAGGATAAAGGTGAAAATCCTGACTAAGGCCTGAATTGTTTTCAATTTTCAATTGAAGGGTTATTTTAAAGCAAATAGGTGAACCTGGTGAAAGGGAGAAAGAGAGTGAAGAGGGAGTGTGGGAAAGAGAGGCTTTGTAATGACTTCCACGTGAGGACAGCCTGGGACCCCCCCCCCCCCCTTCTCCAACCTCATCTCCTTCTATCCTTTCTTTCACTTTATGGTTGGAACGCATCATAATTCCCCAAGTTGTACACTATTTCAAGCCTCTAGGGCAGCCGTGGGCAAACTACAGCCCGCGGGCCGAATCCGGCCCGTTTGAAATGAATAAAACTAAAAAAAAAAGACCGTACCCTTTTATGTAATGATGTTTACTTTGAATTTATATTAGTTCACACAAACACTCCATCCATGCATTTGTTCCGGCCCTCCGGTCCAGTTTAAGAACCCATTGTGGCCCTCGAGTCAAAAAGTTTGCCCACCCCTGCTCTAGGGTCTTATTTGGACTGCTCTGTGTCCATGTAGAGTTCTTTTTCCCTCCTTTTGGTACGGATTCAAAACCCTCTGCCTTTCTCCTTTCCTTCTTCTAGGGAAAAAGAAGAGAGGAGAAGAGCCCTGAGTGGTTTGGCTCAGTGGATAGAGCGTCAGCCTGCGGACTGAAGGGTCCCAGGTTCGATTCTGGTGAAGGGTATGTACTCCAGGAGAGTCTTTCTAATTACCTTTTCCTGTCTGTGCCAGGTTCTCTCCCCTGGGGCCCAGTGCTATCCTGTGCTTATCTCTGTCATGGTTCTAGTCATATTGGATGGAAATAATCACTCTGATCCTCTTTTCTAATGACAGTGCTTCTCAACCTTCCTAATGCCGTCACCCTTTAATGCGGCTGCTCAGGCAATAACAGTTAATGGTGCTCGCTATCGCGACATGATAATCCATTTACCCGAGATCTATTCCATACATAACCCTATACTGTATACTTTATGAATCAATAAAAAAATTTACAATTTGTAATTATAAACCTGTGTTTTCTATCAAAATTACTTCTTGCGTGAATTTTGGGACACCCTTATTTCGTAGGCTCAGGCTGAGTCATGTGTCAATCCCAGATCCAATCACTATGGAGACCATGAGAGGTCCCGAATGAGTCAAGTGCTCTTCTTATTTCATTATAAAATTCAAGAAGACAGGGTCAAGTAAGAGAATGGCTGCTTCCAGACAAATCACATGACTGCATTTTTGCTTTATGTGTAGGTGTGAGGGGAAGGTGGGGGAAAGAAAAAGGATTCCCCAGAGAAAGGGGTGAGTTATTAAGGGTATTTTCAACGAGAAGTTTACTGGGAACAATCCACCTACTTATGTCCAGCAAAAAGATTAATAAAATCAACATATATATAATCCAACTAAGAACCTTTCTTTCCAAGCTGTTCATCCATCCTATTTCTGTTAAAAGAACCCCATATTCTCAGAATCTAAGGGCTGACTTTTTCACAAGAAGGACATAATGTCACCTTCCTCTCCCTTTCAACATGATTTCCCTCCCCTACTGGCAGGTCTAAGCAGTCTTCTCCCTCCCACCCCACCGTCAGTGTTTCATAAAGTCTTAGTAGATTAGCATTTCAGAAGGGAAGCTCATTCTTACAGGTGAGAGAAGATCCCAGTTCCTTCTAATTCAACCAGTCACACTGGAGTTGCAACAGGTGGGTCATTCCAAAAAGAAAAAGGGAAAAGAACAAGAGAAAGAACCATTCTTTTAAGGTTTTGTTTCTCCAATTGCTACCCATTCCCACTGAACCCTCTACCATCCATCCACCCTGTTGTTTGTCTTTGACCATCAGTGAGAGACTCCATCTAGAAGGAGTACCTCAGGGGAGGGGGCATTGCACTCTTTGTTTCTAATAGTTACACTGTGCTTTTAACACATTACAGTCCCTGTAGAGTGGGTGCAGTCAATGGTGAAGTAAAGGGGCAGGGAAAACTTCAGAGAAAAGCACAGCAAAATACTAGTGTTCTGGAAGAACTGCAATAATAAATTAGAGATTAGGATGAGATAATAAGTAGTCAATATACCCATCTCTCTCCCAATATTCTCTCCTGATGTTCTCACCATCTTTTAATGTAAATAAACATGTACACGTGGTTATGCTAGGGTGAGGTGAGAGTAGTATACAGGTGTGACAACTCATCTGAGAGGTTTTTGAGCCTGAGTCTGAGATACAACTGTTAAATTGGCTTTGCAGAGAAGAAATCTAAGAGGATGAGGTCAGAGGAATGGGATGGAAAACATACACATGGTGCAACCTGCTCTCTGGAAAAGGACTATTAAGCCAAGACTTTCTTCCAGACCGAGGCTGACCAGAGATACCTTTTAGTCCACAGGGAGTTATCCTGTTCTTTCAAAGTTTGAGAAGGCTTATCAGCAGCTAGGTACACATAACCTTATTCCGTGTCTCTTCTCCCCAATTTTCTCAGGGGAATATTTCTGAATATTAGAGACATGGAAAAAAACGACATATTCTCCTTTTCTCTCTCCTCATGTAGGGATTTCACAATTTAACTACAGGGGCCCTCTGGGATTCTTTCTCTCTCAGTGATCAACAAATGTGAGTGCTTTAACCTCAAACACTGGTCTCAGCTGAATCTACCAGGAAAAAAAAAAGGTGTAAGAGTGAACTTTGTCCTATCACAATACTTTGGATCTTCACCCAAAACCAATACTTCCATCCTTGGAACACATCATAATTCCCGAACTTGTACACTATGTCAAGCCTCTGGGTCTTACCTGGACTGCTCTGTGTCCAAGTAGAGTTGTTTTTCTCTCCTTTTGGTACGGATTCCAAACCCTCTGCCTTATGCCAATAAAAAAAAAAGACAGAGAGAGAGAGAGAGAGAGAGAGAGAGAGAGAGAGAAGAGCGCAGATTGGTTTGGCTCAGTGGGTAGAGCATTGGCCTGTGGATTGAAGGGTCACACGTTCGATTCCAGTGAGAGAGAGAGAGAGATATTTTTGTTGTTAATCCCCATCCCGAAGATATTTTCCCATTGATATTCAGAGAGAGTAGAAGGGAGGGAAGCTCCAACCACTGAAACCATACTGGCCAGGGCTGAGTGAGGAATTTTTATTAGTCACTAGTAAATTATTTGACCTCTGAACCCTTTCAGGACAGTGTTTCAACTGCAGAAGGCATGATCAGGCTTGCTGAACTCTCACAAGGATCTGGCAGGAATTCCGTAAATAATGGCAGCAAATACAGAGTGATGGCGGAACATAGTGCAGAGATGTGTGGACATGGGCAAGTCGTGAGGATGTAGAGATCATGTGCCTGCATCCAGGGACATTTGGGGAAACAGAGGTGTGTGGTTAGAACATGCACCTGGGTTCTCTGGTCAGTGCTGTCCAAAGCCCCTCTCCTCCCAGGGTGGGGGCGCTGTTCTCCCATCTCACATGCTGATTCACCGATAGTATTTAAATTTAAAACCAATGAGCACTGAGAAATGTGTCGTTTATGAACAAAGCCTGGGGAGGAAAACTGAGAATGAAGCACTCAAATTAGAAATGAAGAAAACTGTCTCTTTTTGCAGATGATCTTATATATAGAAAATTCCAAAGAATCTACAAAAAAAGCTACTAGGGCTAATAAATGGATTCAGCAAAGTTGCAGGGTATGTGTTTGACAGCAGGTTCAGGTAGAGGGGGTTCCTAGGCAGGACTGATACCCTGTGTTCTACTCGGCCACGTGAAGAGACCCATGCTGGTTGCCGGTGGTCATGGGGAACAGCCAGATGAGATCAACCAGAATGCACTGATTTCGAGGCTTTGTGTTCATATTGCCCTTGGCCCCTTCTCAATCGACTTCCCAATTCCCTTGCCCTGGAGCTTGAGGTCGATGGCTCTCTCAAATTTGCTCAGAAGCTGATTATTAGAAATGGCCTGTCCACTCTTATAGTCTGCAATGACTGTGGCTTCTCATTGATTTTCATCCCCAGATCCTTCGGCATCAATCCCTGGCCCTGCGGATCACTCTGCCGACCTCAGGGCCACCCAGTTGTGGTGCAGCTCCTCAGTCTCCTGGTCCCGCTTGGCATGTTCTTGGTGATCGAATGCTGTTTGTTCTGGCCGGCAGCCCATTTTGTGGAAGTTTCCACATCTCCTCTTCTCTGAGCCACTGAGATGGCCTGCCTGGACTTGGCATGTGCAGCTATGGGCCCTTCTTGTGCAGCATCCTCACCGTGTCCCCGTTGCTCTCGGCCATAGTAGGGCAGGCAGGTCCAGTGGCTCTGTGGCAGCTCCATGTTACATGCATTTTAACACAATTCAAAGAATCACATAGTGTATGATTCCATTTACATGAAATATTCAGAGTAGATAAATCCACAGACAGAGAGCACATTAGTGCTGGGAAAGGGTGGAATCGGGGAAACTGCTTAATAGGTGTGGGGGTTTACTTTGAGGTGACATAAATGTTCTGAAACTAGATAGAGGTGGTTTCACAGCATTGTAAATGTTACTAAATGCCACTAAACTGTTTGCTCTAAAATGGTTAATTTTATGTTATGTGAATTTCACCTCATAAATTATTTATTTTTAATTATTTATAGTACCTTCCAGAAATTGTGCTAAGATCTTTTCCCTCCTTTGCTGCTGTTGCTCTCTATACCCAACCCTTGTACATGCTTTTCCTATGTAACGTTGTGCTTTGGGGACAGGTTACATTAGTCTCCGAGGATAGTCAGCACATGTCACTGGCCACTGTGAGTTTCTGTGCTACAGTCAAGGATGGTAGAGTCTCTGGACACACAAATGTCAGTTTGAGAATGAAATGCTCACACCTTTGCCCACTGTGGTGCTCCACACTCACCAAATGCTTGCTCCAATTAGGTTTTCTTTATTTATTTTTTAAATATATTTTTATTGATTTCAGAGAGAGAGAGATAGAAACATCAATGAGAATCATCAATATGCTGCTTCTTGCACGCCCCCTACCGGGAATCGAGCCCACAACTCAGGCATGTGCCCAGACCAGGAATCCAACTGTGACCTCCTGGTTCAAAAGTCAGTGCTCAACCATTGAGTCACACCGGATTAGTCTCTGAATAATCCAGAAGAAAAGCTCTGAGGCCTTGGAACCAAGTAGAGTTCATGGCCTATTGATTTGGGCACTTTCATAAAACATTTCTTTTTTAAAAATCGATGATTATGTTGTTCGAAACTGCACATAATTGCAGTCAGTTATAATCCCTCTTCTCAGTTGATATCTTTGAATACAAAAATGCCTTGAAGATAACTTCATTGAATTTTTTTCCTTAAGTGATTTGACAACAAATTAAAACTTAATCCTCTTTACCTCTTATTTGAGGTAAAATCTCTCTCTCTCTATAAAATCACAGAATAGCAGCTAACATTTTTCAAGTACTGCAGATGCTGTTCTAAGCATACGGTAATGCTGTTTTCATCCCCATTCTAAAGATGGTGAGTTGAGGGGCTGGCCTGTTCACCCACTCATGGGGAAACCAGGATTGAACCCAGGCCCCTCCAGCTGCACAGCCTACATCCAAACCACTGAGCCACTGCCTCTGTGCCACACTGCCCTTTGTCTCATTCTAGCAGGGACAGAGTCAAGAGCTCTCAGAAACTCATTCCAACCCCTTCACTCTCCAGGCAAAGTCACCTGATGGCCACAGCTCATTACAGGTCAAAGAGTTTGTACTAAGCCAAACCACATCTCCTCCACTTGACAATGAAGGGAGGGGTCATCCTCCTAGCTGCCCTTTCCGTTCATTTGAAATTAATTCAGGCATTTCTTTTCTGCTCTGTTCACCATCATCCCCACCCCCAAAACACACACACAAAGCACACTCATTACGTCACACCAGGGTTTATTGAGCCTTTCTCTGTAATTGTCTTGGGTCTGCTTTGACTATATCCCACTTAGACAAACAAGGTTTCCCTGGCTGCTCTCTCGGTCCCACAGGGCAGGCTCTGCATCTGTGTGGCCCAGAAAAATTGGGGGCTGGACAGAAGAGTGAAAGTGGGCTTTAGAAGAGGGGGAAGGGTCACCATCATGTGATACGTACTGTGTGCCATGCACTATTCCAGGCATCAGAGAAACAAGGAGAATGAAACAAAGCCTGGGGAGACAAGCAATTAAGGAGAGCCAGACACCAGTGATTTTTAGACCCTCGTATGGAGGAGACCCACATATGGAGAAACCAAGCAGGAAAGGGGCTGGGCGGGGGAGGTGTGAGGGCAATGCCTACCAAGACTGGGGGTCCCTGGGTCAGGGGGCTGTGCGCAGGTGAGGTACATCTACTTATCACCTGGCTGACTTAACCAATTCTAGTGTAGAACTTGAAATTAGTTAATTCCTAACTGTTGTTGCATTAGATTTAACCCCATTCCTCAGTCTCAGAAACGTAAGTAGTTTTAAAGTGACGTAAAAGAAATTCACCACAAGGTATCTTTTGCACAATCTGATTTTCTGAGTTGGGGAAAACTCTGTTAGGTCAGACACTTGTCTAAAAGTATCTGAAAGCTTTGTGTTTGAGAATTTGGGCCCAGATGTGAACAGAGACACCTGGAAAGGTGTCCCAGATATCAGGACAGAGGCAGCTTTTAACTTGAGGACGTTTAGCTAAATGATGAACTGAGTTTCCTTTCCAGAAGCATCTACAGATCCATTTTTAAATTAGACCCTATGGAGCTCCAAGAGGTACTGGGGCCATGTGTTATTCCTATACACGATGCATAGACTGAAGCTCAGAGAGGCTGAACTACTGGGCCAAAGACCAACAGCTAACACAGGGTGGATGCGGGTGCACATCTAATCTCTAAGACCCCAGGCATGTTCTCTGGTGCCTCTTCCCCTCTCCACGGGCACCTGTTCTCCTGGCCCTTTGTAGGGTACATAGTGAAGGTGGGATGCCTTCACCTCACAGAACTCCAGATTCCCCACGCATCCCAGGATCAACACGTGTAGGACAAGACTTTGCACCTCTCAGCCCACCCTCTGCACCCCCTCCTCCCTCACCTAAGCCTCCTCTCTTGACTCCCCATCCCTCACAAGTGTGCTGGGTTCATTCTCCTCAGCTGGACATGAGCTCCGGCCCAGGGACGCAGTGAGGAAGCCTCAATCCCCACCCCCAGAGCTTCTGGACAGGACACAGAAGCCCCAAGCTCAATACTGAACTGTCACCCCACTGCTTCAGGGCTGCTTCTTGGCTGGGAGACACAAGGCAACAAAAAGCCTCGCTTTCCACCATCTGAAGAATGGGTATCCCACCTGGGTGGGCTGCTATTAGGGCCTAGCAGGTGCTACATCAGGGGTGGGGAACCTTTTTTTCTGCCAAGGGCCATTTGGATATTTATAACCTCATTCGAAAGCCATACATAATTATCAACCTAACACATTGCGGACAGATCATGAGAATTCTCGTGTTTTCTGTTCTAAGGTTTGTGGCCTATCACGAGAATTCTTTAAAAAGATATTAGCTTGTAAGAACATGTAATAAATAACTTCAAAATGCAATGGGTATTTAATTTTAAAGCGTGCCTTTAACATTTATGTAAAATGTTTTTTGTACTTGTTCAATAGAAACTTATCTGGGTAAAGCTAGCAATAAAACTACTGGTCCGCAATGTGTTAAAAATTAGCCGGCTATATTTGATCAAACATTTAATTAACTCACCCTTAATGCTTTGGCAGGGCGAGGCCAAATGATTTCTCGGGCTTTACCCCACCCCTGCTCTACATGACTGCTCTACAAGCATAAAGAGAGGACACATTAGTTTTGTGTGGAAGGAGGGAGGCAGTGGCATGTGAACTGAGCTTGAATGATTCTCTAAAAAGAAACACTGGGATCCAGGGAGCAGGGGACTCCTATGTTGGGTTGGATGATTCAACCAGTGAACACACATCTTAGCTCAAATTCAAGGCCGACTTTATTTCCTTAGCTTTCACAAGTATTTGCGTGAGACCACCACCGTGAACGAAGACGCCACAGACACAAAGGTCTTAATTTCACCAAGGCCATTTGGACTAGACCCACACCAGACCCCTCCAATGGAATCAAACATGAGGACTGTCCTGCTAGCCACAGGCTATCCAGCATCCAGGCCCACCACCCAGCGGGAAGGGCAGGACTCTGCTCCCTGGGGCCCATCTGAACAGTCCACTCTGCTCCCCACCCAGGCCTCCTGGCACATTTGCAGACTAGACCCAGCACAGAGAGACCAAAACGCGGCCCCACCTCAGAAGCAAACGTGGGTTTGTTGTCCGGTGGCAGATGCCCAGCTCTGCCGATAGGATCCCATCCCGTGAATGGAAACGCATAGCGGTTAAACATCTCCGCCTCCGAACATGCTTCTGGGAGCAAACATTTCCCATAAAGTGCCTGGAAAGTTCCTCCCGACCCAGAGACCCGGCCTCACTTCTGTCCACTTTGAACTCTGTGTGCACGAAGCTGAGAGGCTCACCCTCCCGCCAGCGCCGGATGCCCGGTTGGCACAGCCATCTCGGAAGGCACTAATTATGCACAGTTTCAACTCCATTTAATTTAATTTTGAATTATATGTTTTAATTGTTAATTAGACGCCCGAAAGTACCAACTAAACGTTTTAAGTAAAAGTGCTGTTGGGTAACAGGAGTCGAGGGTAATTACTTCGCCGAAACTCTTCCATCTCGTTTCACAGGAAAAAGGGAAGCACAAACCCGATCACTTTCTGCATTGCACGCGGAGCCGTGCAAGCAGCTTCCATCGCACTTTCCCAATCGGACACGGCTGTGTGGTCTTACTCGCCAATGATCATGACTTAAATCAGCTGACCTCCCAGCCTAAGTCAATCCCGGCAGTTCTCTCGGTGAAGACTCTGTGCTCGGTGCACCACCGTTCGCCGGCTGGTCCCACCGCTGGGCTAAGGAGTAACTTGGGAGATTCCCAGCCCCGGCGACAACCCCACAAGCGTCTTCTGGTCCCACACCCCCTCCCTCCGCACTCCCTCCAGACCCAGGAACGCACAGCCGTCCCGGAAAGCACATTTTCCTCATAAATATTCATGAGGCGAAGGGAAAAGTTTGCTAAACTGCGTTCCAAAGACCGGAAAGTCAAGGTTCCTCCCCTGCGGTGGTGGCGGCGCCCAGGACCCTCTCCCCGCTCTCCCCCGTCTCCCCACCCCGCGGCCCGTCCCCTACCTGGGCGCCCGCGCCCTTGTCGCCGGAGCCGTCTGCGCTCAGAGCCATGGCGGGGCCGCCTTTTGTCCGGTCTTCGGGGCCAGTGTCCCCC